>NC_069507.1:248837785-249135285 GCF_027579735.1 Bombina bombina
TCTGACGCATGTCAGTGTCATCATGATCTGTATAGCACTGCACATGGGGACTCATAAGAGATCTTTACATGCACAAAATCTCAAAGATTCCTTTAATATCTTTAAATAATTAGGAATTTATATTTTAGAACAGCTGACATTTTTTGCTACTCGAAGAGCTCAGTGAGAGGAATTTTTTTTATGGATCATATCTTTCTTTGTGATACAGACGGAGGATACCATTTTTAAAACATTTACAATTTACTTTAAATATCAAATTTTCTTTGTTCTGTTGCTGTATTTGTTGTTGAAAAGCCTACCTAGGTGTGCACTTGTCGTGAACTCTATATAGCAGTAAGCTTTGCTGCCATTTAGTCCTCTTGCACATGAATAATATTATTAAAAATATTCTTGCAAAACTGCTGCCAAAAGTATAAAGTATATTTAAAAAAGTAAACTGAGAACAAAGACACTTATGTATTTGCTGCCTGACACTCACTCTTACATTATTTCACTGAGCAACTGCACTATGTAAATATACAGAATATCTGATAAATACAACTGTGTTAAGTGTATACATTGTGCCACACTGGAGATTCTTACTTGTCCATTTATCTGTGACTGTTGAAAATTAAAGTTTTCTTTATTGATATTGAAACTGCATTGTCTTTTTCTCCTACAAATTAGTAACTTTAATGATGGCTGAGGAGAAAAAAGGGAAATGTGATGTATCCTTGGTCATGGGTTGTATGCAATACAGAAGATACCTGATGCTATAATGACAATATGATAGACAGGTTTTATAAAGACGATGACTGGTATATATATATATACACACACAGTATATATATCATATCTAGGAACATGGGTTAGTTATATGGGATTATGAGTAAAATATTATGATAATGAGATCTCATGTCATGGATTAGGTATTGAATATGACTAGTCTGGTAATATAGAAACTATGATGTATCTAGAAACAAGAGTTTCAGATAGATTACGAGTTTTGCAGCACAATCCCCATAGACGTTTATTATAGAAAGCTTCATGTATATTCCAGCAGTAGAATGTAGACGTGTGTTTGTTTTTCAGCAAATGTAAAAAAAAAAATTACATTTATTCAAAAATGTTAGAACAGTGAACAGTGTTTTTAGTGAAAACAAAATAATTGAATCCATGTAATAAACATACGTAGCAGATGTGTTTGTGCAGCTAACTGTTAATTCTTACCTTGGAAAAACCTTTAAAAATCTACACTATTTGCTAACAATCTAGCAATGTCCTTGTCAGTTGATTAATCCATGTGTCAGCTAATTAGCCCATAAGCTTCACTTTTCATCCTGGCCAATCCTGACCCTGCTTAAAAAATAAATAATAAAAGATATTTTTTGCTGCTGCCGGCTTATAGAACTTGCATTAGCTGTTGTCCAGTAGCTCCTCTGCTGCTTTGAAGAAATTATCCGTAGGAAACAGGTGTGTGGGTTTCATTAACATGCAAGTACCAAATTATTTCCCTAAATGAATATCAGACATCATTAAATGGTTTCTTTTTTCATGAAACAATGTGTAACTGAAACAAACTTTTTGCCTGTGCACGTGTCTAGTAGACTGTAGCTCATTTCAGTATTTGTTCTCGCACCCAGAGAGTTAGCTCACAATTAACCCATGCAGGAAAAGACCAATGCTTGAGTGAGTGGTTTTTAGACTTTAGAGGAACTAGTTTTCCTCAGAGAAGCAAGAAGAGTGAGGTAGTTTGATTAGTCACCCAACATTGTTCCCCCTCTCACTTCACCTGGCAGGCATGGGGTTAAACAGAAAATGAAAACCTGCAGCTAAATAACCTCAACAGCTTAGCATGTGTGTATATCATATTTACTTAAAGGGATAGTAAAGACAAAATACAAGCTAAATGGATTAGATAGAGCATGGAATTTTAAACAACTTTCCAATTTACTTCTGTTATCAGTTTTGCTTAGTTCTCTTGGTATTCTTTGTTAAAAACTAATCCTAGGTGAGCTCAGGAGTGTGCCGTATCACTTCAGAGTTTGCAACAATGTTTATAGCAATGTTATACAACTTGCAAACACTGCTGCTATAGACACGTGCAAGATCCTAAGCTCCTATCAGCTTACCTAGGTTTGCTGTTCAACAAAGGATATCAAGAGCACAAAGCAAAACAATGAAACTTTGTTTAAACCTAATGAAATGAGGGAGGGGAATTTTCAATGGAAAAAGACTTAATTCCAATTGAAAGTAAATGGAGAGACTGCAATCTATTGCAAATAGAAAATAGGAATAGATTCTGCTGCATAATTAAGCTACAGATAATTTTCAGTAAACCCAGCTAGACTGTGTGCACCTAATACGCTTATGCAATCAATAAGATGTCATTATGTGCTGTGTATAAAATGCTAGAAACACAATAACATACAGCGACCCTTCATTTGACAGATATGTCATGTCAGCAATTTGTAGAACGCTGTGCTGAGTTAATGGAACATAGAAGGACGATTACTTACTCGTTATGGTCGTTTTGTAATGAGATGTTTAGTATATATTGGAGTACTGATCCTCTCATCTTTCTGGCAGATATTTGAAGAAGAATACAACATTTGGTTCCTAGACTGGGGTGGGGCTCTCGTAGCCATGAAGCACACGTCGTTGCCCGTCCGCCACTTATGGTAAGATACGGTTTGTTTATGCTGTGACACTGAAACATCATTTTATGTGAGAAATTAAAGAGCATGTTTGTAATAGTCTGTTAGACAAAATATGTATACTTATTGTTACAAATCTATCTATCTATCTCTATCTATCTATCTATCTATCTATCTATCTATCTATCTATATATCATCTATCTATTTATCTATAAATCTCTCTCTATATCTATCTATTATCTATCTATCTATCTATCATCTATCTATCTATCGATCTATCTCTCTATTATCTATCTCTCTATCTATATATAATCTATCTATCTATCTATCTATCTCTCTGTCTATTATCTATGTATGCATGAATTTATCCTTCTATCTATCTATCTATCTATCTATCTATCTATCTATCTATCTATCTATCTATCGCTATCTATCTATCTATCTATCTATCTATCATCTATCTATTATCTATGTATGCATGAATCTATCCTTCTATCTATTATCTATCTATATCTATCAATCATCTATCTATCTATCTATCTATCTATTATCTATGTATGCATGAATCTATCCTTCTATCTATTATCTATCTATCTATCTATCTATCTATCTATCTATCTATCTATCTATCTATCTATCTTTTTTCTTTTAAAACGGGCAGAGTCCACAGCTGCATTCATTACTTTTGGGAAATACAGAACCTGGCCACCAGGAGGAGGCAAAAACACCCCAGTCAAAGGCTTAAATACCTCCCCCACTTCCCTCACCCCCCAGTCATTCTTTGCCTTTCATCACAGGAGGTTGGCAGAGAAGTGTCAGAAGTTTACGGAGTTGTCTCTTATGGAGGGTAGTACTCTTCGAAATGGGTCAGAGTTTTTTAAGTAGTCCTGTCAGCCTCTCAGTGAGAGCATGGATTAACGTTAGAGTCCAGAGATGCAGGGAGAGTCTTTCTGCGAAACCATCCCGACTCCTATTAACAGCTCCATAAGCAATCAGATTTGACAAGTTTTGCTGCCTGCTATCTTCACTCAAGTCCATGTCAGAAGCGACGCTACTATCTGTCAAACTTGAAGGACCGTTTTACTGTTCCACGGCATAGATTTCGGTAAGATTGTTTCATTTTACTTTCATTGTGGATGTAATGTAAATGATGAAAGTCAGGGTCTCAGTGGGACTCCTTTATCTTTATGGAATCAAGGGTTAATATCTCCTGAGGGGGGTTATTGAGCAGTGGGGGTCTTTAATCATGTTTGTTATGTGATTCTTTCTGCTTATGTGTAGAAATGTTGGGGCTCATGGCTATTACGGAAAGTACAATTTTTTAGAGCTACGCAGTTCTTGTGGACTGGTGTACTTTATTTGGCTAACATGTCGAGCTATGCAGGTCTTGTGGACTAGCGTGCTTTTCTTTGGCCTACATGTCGCACCTCATGACCGGGTGTGGTCACATTTTTATTCTCCATTTCTAAATCGTGACCGAGTGACGGTGGAGAGGACCTGTTTTTCTGCTTGTCTGGGTCATAGGAGGTGGTGAGGGCCACATCCATGGGGGAGGGGGGGGTGAGGTGCCAGTTTTTTATGTCCAAATTTGTCTGGTCAAGTTATGGAGGATTCTGACTCAGATTCTGTCTCTTGCTTATATTGTATGGAGGCCTGTGTAATCCAGTCCAATCATGCTCCATATGCCGTAATAGAGTGCTCTTTTCTCCCTCTGGAGAGAGATTGGAGACTGCTGAGCCGTCCGCCTCTGAGGATTCTGTGTCCCGTGAGGCACGTCCCCTGGAATTTTCTGTTCCTATGCAAGCAGTTGTCATGAATTTTGTTACCCCTTCTCCAGAAGGAGGTTTCTCCAGGGGTTGCTACTCATTTGCGCATGGCCATATTAGTGGCGCTGACGCATT
The DNA here is from genome assembly GCF_027579735.1 of Bombina bombina. Classification (NCBI taxonomy): domain Eukaryota; kingdom Metazoa; phylum Chordata; class Amphibia; order Anura; family Bombinatoridae; genus Bombina; species Bombina bombina. The sequence goes on from NC_069507.1 coordinate 248,842,324, forward strand.
TACAGCTTCTTGAGGGCCACCAGCCAAAAGCTTATCTGTGTCTTTTTTTCTGATGTGTTCTTTCTCTGGGGGAGCGGTTCCCTCTGAGGTTTCAGGGGGACAGCCGGCTGGATCTGAGCCTTCAGATGCCCTGCTGGAGATGAGTTTTGCCTTTCGAGTACTGGAGGTTTGGGAGGATTTTATTCTTCATTTCCCTCCGAATCCTCAGTCTTCTGATTCTGATGGCGAACATTGCTAGACGAGGGGAGGGATGTGAATCCTACTCTTGATTGTCTTTTGTTTGTGTATCTAATCCCAGTTCTGAGCTCTTGAGGAATCAGGTCTCTGACAGGCTGACCCTGTTTGTGTTTCTATTTCTTTGGCGTTCCGCCTGCGGGTGCTGCCTATTTTATTTTGATCTGATTAGGATATGTTTCTTTTATTTCCAGAGCTCTAGACTGTTATAATCTTCCTTTTGGAAATTCTTATCTTCTCTGGGATTTGGATACTAGCAATTTTATGGTCGCAATGGTTGTTGCTTCCAGCGGAAGTCACAAAAAAAAAAAAAAAATGTTAAGACAATGTTTAAGCCTTAGAGCCTATTTGTCTGTCATGTGTCTGTTTGTTTAGTCTAGCCCTGCTAGGGGTTGCAACTTTCAGTTAAGCTCTTGAACAGTTCATTTTACCCTTGTCTGCAGGTTAGTCCTGGTTGGATACTAGTTCACTCTGTTCTTTTGAGGTTTATATCAGACATGTTGTATCCTTGTCAACAGGCTGGTCCTATTTGGGTACTAAGTTTACTTACTTCTTGTTTTTCTTGTATTTACAAGTTATAGGAGGTCCTTTTTTCCTAGATATCAGGCTGGTCCTAGGTTGTTTCATTTTGAAGGGCCGTGCGACGTTGGCTCGTACTCTATCCTAAATGTTTTGTCCCTGCATAGTTTGCATGGCTAGCTGGGTTTACGAATCTTGCTGTGGCAGTGTATTTGTAGTTCCTGAGGTCCTTTGGACAGAAGCTGGAGTCCTCTCTTCTGGGGGGGATCAGATGGCTGCTTGGAGATCTCCAGTACCTGGTGAGGGGGAATTGTTCCCCTCTATTGGTACTCCTTTGTGGATAGAATTATCCTATTGTACGATCTCCTACATTTATTTTCTTGCAGTATCCTCCTTTTGATCCTTATATTTGGGATGACTATTCATTTGTTAATTCCTTGTGCTATTGTTTTTCCGGGGATGATCCAGTTTGGATCTTTAGAGACTGTCATATTTCTTAATCAGGGATTAAGTTCCAAGGTTGGAATTCTGTTCTCTTTTAGCTCCTTCTTTTGTCTTAAGACTTTGAGGGTATTATTCCTAGAAGCCCTTTGGGGCTGAGTGACCTGTCACTGGGATACATCTTGAGAGATCAGAGATCAAGACCCCATGGGGTTTGGCAGTGATTGCATCAATACTGGTGCAATTTTCATTCTAGAAGAAGTATCTTGTGGTTGTTCCACAAATGTTTTGGCCTTTGATCCGGCTCCTGGTTTTTGGTGTCAGGATTTTTAACCTAGTTCTTGTCTTTGACTTGGCATTTGGTTAGTCTGTTCCCAGATTTTAAGTCTTGGATATGTCCGGCATCCAGTAGCAGGTTTGGTTTCCCAGGCCTGGGGAACTCTCCTTATCCTACTGGGGTGGTTCCTTTCTCTCTTCTGGAGAGATGGAAGTTTTTTCCTTGAAATTTATTTTCTAGAATATTCCTAGATTTCTTAGTTTTCCTTCTATTTTAATGGATCCGGTCTACTGCGCCTACCCAGTTGGCTCCTCCTGAAGTAGTTTTTTTTTCATCTGTCTCTAGGAGTTCAGTGGGTCGTGGTTTCTCTTGTTGCAGTGTACCTTCCCTTCGGGTTTCTGAGGGGTCACGAGGATAGGTATCCTGGATCCTGAGTTAGTCTCTGGGTGTGGGTGCCTTCTTATGGTTTCTTTTCCTTGAGAACTAGTGGTTGGAGATTCATTAGTGATCTCTGGGCTTTATCGATGCTGGGATTTTTTAATCTCTCTGGTCCTTAGGACATTGCCAGTCGCTTCAGTGTTAGGATTGTTGGATCGGAGTAGGGGTCAGGTATTCTGACTGCTCTGTTTGGGCATCAACCATGTATCTTGTCTCCTGCAGGACCCTTACTTAAATTGGGAGGCCTTGTAGTTGGTTCTTCCTTATTGGTCAGGGGTTGTCCTTCCTTACCCCGTCTTCTAGTAGGGGAGGAGTTGGTCCGCCCTGTTTTCTGAGTTTATTCTCTTGTCCTTTCCAGGGATGTCCTGGTGCACGTTTGCTAACTATTCAGTTGGCTAATTACCATGTTTTGACGTTTAGTCGGACTGCCTACCGATGGAAGCCTGTGGCTTTTGTTTGTGGCATTAACGGATGTTACTATTCTGTTCTTTTCTGCTCCTGGGGTTTTTATGACCTAACGGTGTTCAGTTTCTCTGTGCTATTTAGCTGTCTTTGGTAAGATAGTCTTTTTCTACCTTTTGTCCTTTTGTGCCTTCTGGGACTCTGGTCAGGTTAAGGCTTTCCTTTGTTTTCTTTCGGATCCATGTATTGCTCTCCTCCGTCGGTAGAGTATTTTATACAGGACCTTGTCCTCTTGCAGCCTGGTAGCCGCTTTTTTCGAGTTGTGCTAGAGGCATCTTTCTCTGTTTTGTCCTTGAATCTTCTTAGAGGCGTTTGTGCTCAGTGGAGTCCTGCCTTTAGAGTGATCTCTAACTGGGATTGTTATGGTTCTAATTGATGGGCAGTTACCTTGTCCTCTTTCCATATTTTTGTTCTCCTGCCTCTTTTGAAGTAGTTTTTTATCGGGAGTCCGGGTTGCGTCAGGCTGTGGTGCCATCAGAATGGGCCGCATTTTTGTTCCCGCCCATTTGCATTCAATGTCCTCTATAAGCTTGGGTATTGATTTCCCAAAAGTAATGAATGCAGCTGTGGACTCTCCCCATTTGATAAGAAAAACTTAAATTATGCTTACCAGATAATTTCTTCTGATGAGGAGAGTCCACAGCTCCCCCCCCAGTGTTTTTTTCATGGGGCGGCCTTAATTTTTGTTGTTCTTCTGGCACATTTTTTTCACCCTGATATTTCTATTATCTATCTATTTATTATCTATGTATGCATGAATCTATCCTTCTATCTATTATCTATCTATCTATCCATCTATCATCTATGTATCATCTATCTATATCAATTATCTATGTATGTATCTATCTATCCATCTATCTATCTATCTATCTATCTATCTATCCATCTATTAATCTATTTATCATCTATCTATCTATTTATCTATCTATCATCTATTTATTTATCTATCTATCATCTATATATCATCTATCTATTTATCTATTTACCTATCTATCTATCTATCTATCTATCTATTTATCTATCTATCTATATATCTATAAGCTGTCTGTCTATCTATCTATCTATCTATCTATCTATATATTATCTATATATTATATATCTATTAATAGTTTGTATATGTATACATATGTATACTTATTGTTACATATATCCCTATCTATCTATCTATCTATCTATCTATCTATCTGTCTATCTATTATCTGTCTGTCTATCTATATCTACTTATCTATATCTATCTATCTATCTCTATAATTTATATATCATCTACCTATCTATCTACCTATCTATCATCTATCTATTTATCTATCATATATATATATATATATATATATCTATCTATCATCTATCTATCTATCTATCTATCTATCTATCTATCTATCTATCTACCTATTTACCTGTATGTTTATCTATCTACCTACCTATCTAACTATTTACCTATATATTTATCTATCTACTATTTATCTATCATCTGCCTATCTATCTATCTATCTATCTATCTATCTAATCTCAAATTCCTGAAATTTCTAGAGATTTGGCAGACTCTGTTGTGGTTTGTAAATGTTCCAGTGAGTGAAAAACAGTTATAAAGTTGTATTAAGTTCTGGATACAAACCAGTAGCTTAGGGCTAGAATATTATTCATGACACTTAGCTTGGCATTGATACAGGGCTGGCATTAGTTAGGCTTCTTAGGTGTAAATTAGATTTCTATCTGGCTATAAGAGTGTACTGTTTACACTTGACTTTTGAGTACTTCATTCTGTTTGTTTGGTTATTTGTTTATAGCAAGCAGCTTTACGAGGAATGGGGATGTGCACAGAATGGGAATGTGTGTTTCCTCCTACACTTAGATAGCTTTGCTTGTGTTTAGATGGCATGTTCCTCCATCTATCACCTCTTTCATTAGGAAAATGTCCTTTGTGTTCTTGATAGACACACACAAACACACATGCAGTCAAATAAACACACACACACATACACATGCACTTACATACACACACAGACACACACAGTCACACACATGCAGTCAAATAAACACACACACACATACACATGCACTTACATACACACACAGTCACACACAAACACACATGCAGTCAAATAAACACACACACACATACACATGCACTTACATACACACACAGACACACACAAACACACATGCAGTCAAATAAACACACACACACATACACATGCACTTACATACACACACAGTCACACACACAAACACACATGCAGTCAAATAAACACACACACACATACACATGCACTTACATACACACACAGTCACACACACAAACACACATGCAGTCAAATAAACACACACACACATGCATAAAAGTGTATCAGGTGTGTTAAAGGCGCCAAAACAATCCAAGGTACCAAATACTATCTAAAATGTGAATCGCATTTGCTACAAAGTGCAAAATAATCACGAACATATGAGAAATGAGTATACCGGGATACTCTCTCTAACAATATACCCAAAATGTTAAACACATAGATAAAATGTGTTGCAAAAACGTAAGATAAAAAATATATAATTATATAATTAGGTGCAATAAAAATATTGATATAGCAAATAGGGTGGTAAGAATCAAACCATAAACTTGATCCCAATGGGCATAAACAGAAAGTCTTGTAGCAATCCGTAAAAAAGAGAAGAAAGTCTCTGTTAGAGTCTCCAATCAATGTGGATATGCGGCTGCTGGGCTTCTTCCAATGCTGTTAGACAAACACGCAGAGATCTGTAGATAGTGGAAAAGAAAAGAAGAAGGCGCCACAATAGTACACAATGAGGATGAGACACTCACGCACAAGAATGGTGCACACTTACAAGATCCAAAGCACTTGAGAAGTGCCACAGGTACGATCTGAACTATTAAAGCTGTTCAGCAAGCGTTCCTCTCGCAAAGGCTGCACTGCTAGTATCACTGTTGTCCTCAGGAGTAACTGTCAGTTACACATATACACATTCACACAAACACACATGCACTCACATACACACACACACACAAATACACATGCACTCACATATACAAACACACACACACACCAAATGCCTGAATACACATATACACATTCACACAAACACACATGCACTCACATATATCCTCACACAACAAATGCCTGCATACACACATACACACTTATAAAAACACACGTGCACTCACATATATCCTCACACAACAAATGCCTGCATACACACATACACACTTATAAAAACACACATGCACTCACATATATCCTCACACAACAAATGCCTGCATACACACATACACACTTATAAAAACACACATGCACTCACATATATCCTCACACAACAAATGCCTGCATACACACATACACACTTATAAAAACACACATGCACTCACATATATCCTCACACAACAAATGCCTGCATACACACATACACACTTATAAAAACACAAATGCACTCATATATATACACACACACAACTAATGCCTGCATACACATATACACACACACACAACAAATACCTGCATACACATGTAAACACTCACACAACAAATGCCTGCATACACACATACACACTTATAAAAACACAAATGCACTCACATATATCCTCACACAACAAATGCCTGCATACACACATACACACTTATAAAAACACACATGCACTCACATATATCCTCACACAACAAATGCCTGCATACACACATACACACTTATAAAAACACACATGCACTCACATATATCCTCACACAACAAATGCCTGCATACACACATACACACTTATAAAAACACACATGCACTCACATATATCCTCACACAACAAATGCCTGCATACACACATACACACTTATAAAAACACACATGCACTCACATATATCCTCACACAACAAATGCCTGCATACACACATACACACTTATAAAAACACAAATGCACTCATATATATACACACACACAACTAATGCCTGCATACACATATACACACACACACAACAAATACCTGCATACACATGTAAACACTCACACAACAAATGCCTGCATACACACATACACACTTATAAAAACACAAATGCACTCACATATATACACACACACAACAAATGCCTGCATACACACATACACACTTATAAAAACACAAATGCACTCACATATATACACACACACAACAAATGCCTGCATACACACATACACACTTATAAAAACACAAATGCACTCATATATATACACACACACAACTAATGCCTGCATACACATATACACACACACACAACAAATACCTGCATACACATGTAAACACTCACACAACAAATACCTACATACACATATTCACACTCACACAAACACACATGCATTCACATAAACACACACACACAACAAATGTCTGCATACATAGACACATGCACAGACACATGTACATACACAGACAGATGCGCATACAGATGCACATACACAGACACACTTACATACGCAGACACACTTACATACGCAGACACATGTACATACACAGACACATGCACATGCACAGACACATGCACAGACACATGTACATACACAGACAGATGCACATACAGATGCACATACACAGACACACTTACATACGCAGACACACTTACATACGCAGACACATGTACATACACAGACACATGCACATGCACAGACACAGACACAAGCACAGACACATGTACATACACAGACACATGCGCATACACAGACACACTTACATACACAGACACACTTACATACACAGACACATGCACATTCACAGACACACATACACAGAAACACTTACATACACAGACACATGCACATTCACAGACACACTTACATACACAGAAACACTTACATACTCAGACACATGTACATACACAGACACATGCACATACACAGACACACGTACCTACAGAGACACATGTACATACACAGACACATGCACATATACAGACACATGTACATACACAAATACATGTATACACAAACACGCGTACATATACAGACACATGCGCATACACAGACAAATGTGCATACACAGATACATGCACATACACAGACACATGTACATACACAGACACATGCACAGAAACATGCTCATACACAGACACATGCACATACACAGACACATGTACATACACAGACACATGCACATACACAGACACATGTACATACACAGACACATGCACATACACATGCAGAGACACATGTACATACACAGACACATGTACATACACATACACACTTACATACACAGACACATGCACAGACACACGTGACATGCCTACAAAGACACATGTACATACACAGACACATGTGCATACATAGACACATTTACATACACAGACCCATGCACATACAGACACATTCACATACACAGACACATGTACATACACAGACAAATGTACATACACAGACACACGTACATACACAGACACATGCACATACACAGACACATGTACATACACAAACACATGTACATACACAAACACACATATATACACATGCACATACACATGTACATACACAGACACATGTACATACACATCCACATGCAAATACACAGGTGTGTGCGCATGCACAGACACATGTACATACACAAACACATGTACATACACAAACACACGTACATACACATGCACATACACATGTACATACACAGACACATGTACATAGACAGACACATGCAAATACACAGGTGTGTGCGCATACACAGACACATGTACATACACAGTCACATGTATATATTCAAACACATGCACATACACAGACACACTTACATACACAGACACATGTACATACACAGCCACACTTACATACATAGACACATGTACATACACAGACACACTTACATACACAGACACACTTACATACACAGACACATGTACATACACAGACACATGCGTATACACAGACACATGTACATACAGAAACACATGTACATACACAGACACATGCACACACACAGACACATGCGCATACACAGACAAATGTACATACACAGACACATGCACATACACAAGCATAGACACATGCGCAGACACATGTACATACACAGACACATACACAGACACATGCGCATACACAGACACATGCGCATACACAGACACATGTACATACACAGACACATGTGCATACATAGACACATGTACATACACAGACACATGCACATACACAGACACATGTACATACACAGACACATGCACAGACACATGTACATACACACTTACATACACAGACACATGCACAGACACACGTGACATGCCTACACAGACACATGTACATACACAGACACATGCGCATACACAGACACATGTACATGCACAGACCCATGCACATGCACAGACCCATGAACATACACAGACACATGTACATACACAGACACATGTACATACACAGACACATGTATATACACAGACACATGTACAAACACAGACACATGCAAATACGCAGGCGTGTGCGCATGCACAGACACATGTACATACACAGACACATGTACATACACAGACATATGCGCATACACAGACACATGTACATACACAGACACATGTACATACACAGACACATGCAAATACACAGGTGTGTGCGCATGCACAGACACATGTACATACACATGTACATACACAGACATATGCGCATACACAGACACATGTGCATACACAGACACATGCCCATACACAGACACATGCCCATACACAGACACATGCCCATACACAGACACATGTACATACACAGACACATGCGCATACACAGACACATGTACATACAGAAACACATGTACATACACAGACACATGCACACACAGAGACACATATACATACACAGATACATACACATACACAGACACATGTACATACACATACACATGCACATATACAGACACATGCACATACACAGACATATGCACATAAACAGACATATGCACATACACAGACAAATGTACATACACAGACACATGCGCATAAACAGACACATGTACATACACAGACACACACATGCACATACACAGACACATGCGCATACACAGACACATGCGCATACACAGACACATGTGCATACATAGACACATGTGCATACACAGACACATACACAGACACATGCACATACACAGACACATGCACATACACAGACACATGTACATACACAGACACATGCGCATGCACAGACACACGTACATACACAGACACATATATACATACACAGACACATGTGACGTGCCTACACAGACATATGTACATACACAGACACATGCGCATACACAGACACATGCACATACACAGACACATGCGCATACACAGACACATGCACATACACAGACACATGTACATACACAGACACATGCGTATACACAGACACCCGTACATACACAGACACATATATACATACACAGACACATGTGACGTGCCTACACAGGCATATGTACATACACAGACACATGCGCATACACAGACACACGCACATACAGAGAGACAGACACATGGGCATACACAGACAAATGCAAATACAGAGAGACAGACACATGCACATACAGACACATGCGCTTACAAAACAATGTGTGTGTTTGTGTATACATGTATTTGTGTATGTACATGTATATGTGTCTGTGTATGTACATGTGTTTGTGTATGTACATGTGTATGTGTCTGTGTATGTACGTGTGTATGTACATGTGTATGTGTCTGTGTATGTACGTGTGTTTGTGTATGTATATGTGTCTGTGTATGTACGTGTGTTAGTGCATTTACATGTGTATGTGTCTGTGTATGTGCATGTGTCTCTGTATGCACGTGTGTCTGTGTAATGTGTAAACACAATCAACAAGATTACGAGTTTTGCTTTAACAGGGGTGAATTGCTAACGAGCATTTTTTTTTCAACGCTCCCTCAAGACAATGCTGGTATTACAGTTTTTTTAAACACGGCGTTAGCCGCAAAAAAGGTGAGCATAGAGCAAAATTTAGCTCGCCTCAATACCAGCGTTGTTTACGGTAGCGGTGAGCTGGAAAAACTTGCTTGTGCACAATTTCCCTATAGGAAACAATTGGTCAGATTCAGCTGAAAAAACCTAACACCTGCAAAAAAGCAGCGTTCAGCTTCTAACGCAGCCCTATTGATTCCTATGGGGAAATACAATTTATGTCTACACCTAACACCCTAACATGAACCCTGAGTCTAAACACCTCTAATCTTACACTTATTAACCCCTAATCCGCCGCCCCCGACATCGCTGACACCTGCATTATCCCTATAAACCCCTAATCTGCTGCCCCCAACATCGCTGACACCTACATTTTATTTATTTACCCCTAATCTGCCCCCCCCAATGTCGCCGCAACCTACCTACATTTATTAACCCTTAATCTGCCGCCCCATCATCGCCACTACTATATTAAATTTATTAACCCCTAAACCTAAGTCTAAACCTAAGTCTAACACCCCCTCTAACTTAAATATAATTTAAATAAAACAAAATAAAATTACTACAATTAAATAAATTAATCCTATTTAAAACTAAATACTTACCTATAAAATAAAATCCTAAACTAGCTACAATATAACTAATAGTTACATTTGTATCTATCTTAGGGTTTATTTTTATTTTACAGGCAACTTTGTGTTTATTTTAACTAGGTACAATAGTTATTAAATAGTTATTAACTATTTAATAACTACCTAGTTAAAATAAGTACAAATTTACCTGTAAAATAAATCCTAACCTAAGTTACAATTACACCTATCATTAAATAAATTACCTAAACTAACTGCAATTAAATACAAGTAAATTAAATAAACTAAAGTACCAAAAAAAACTTAATTACAGAAAATAAAAAAAATATTACAATTTATTGAAACTAATTACACCTACTCAAATCCCCCTAACAAAATAAAAAAGCCCCCCCCCCCAAAATAATAAAATTCCCTACCCTACACTAAATTACAAATAGCCCTTAAAAGGGCTTTTTGCGGGGCATTGCCCCAAAGTAATCAGCTCTTTTACCTGAAAAAAAAAATACAATACCCCCCACATTAAAACCCACCACCCACACACCCAACCCTACTCTAAAACCCACCCAATCCCCCCTTAATAAAACCTAACACTACCCCCTTGAAGATCACCCTACCTTGAGCCGTCTTCACCCAGCCAGACACAAGTGGTCCTCCAGAGGGGCAGAAGGCTTCATCCAGGTGGCATCTTCTATCTTCATCCATCCGAAGTGGAGCGGGTCCATCTTGAAGCCAGCCGACGCGGAGCATCCTCTTCTTCTGACATCTCCCGACGAATGAAGGTTCCTTTAAATGACATCATCCAAGATGGCGTCCCTTGAATTCCGATTGGCTGATAGGATTCTATCAGCCAATCGGAATTAAGGTAGGGAAAATCCTATTGGCTGATGCAATCAGCCAATAGAATTGAGCTTGCATTCTATTGGCTGATTGGAACAGCCAATAGAATGCGAGCTCAATCCTATTGGCTGATTGGATCAGCCAATAGGATTGAACTTCAATCCTATTGGCTGATCCAATCAGCCAATAGGATTTTTCCTACCTTAATTCCAATTGGCTGATAGAATCCTATCAGGATGGATGAAGATAGAAGATGCCGCCTGGATGAAGCCTTCTGCCCGTTTGGAGGTCCTCTTCTGCCCGGATCGGATGAAGATTCTGCCCCTCTGGAGGAACACTTATGCCCGGCTGGGTGAAGACGGCTCAAGGTAGGGTGATCTTCAAGGGGGTAGTGTTAGGTTTTATTAAGGGAGGATTGGGTGGGTTTTAGAGTAGGGTTGGGTGTGTGGGTGGTGGGTTTTAATGTGGGGGGTATTGTATTTTTTTTTTTCAGGTAAAAGAGCTGATTACTTTGGGGCAATGCCCCGCAAAAAGCCCTTTTAAGAGCTATTTGTATTTTAGTGTAGGGTAGGGAATTTTGTGGGGCTTTTTTAATTTTTTAGGGGGATTAGAGTAGGTGTAATTAGTTTAAATAAATAGTAATTATTTTTTTATTTTCTGTAATTGAGTGTTTTTTTTTTGTACTTTATTTAATTTCATTGTAGTTAATTGTAGTTAGTTTATGTAATTAATTTAATGATAGTGTAGTGTTAGGTGTAATTGTAACTTAGGTTAGGATTTATTTTACAGGTAAATTTGTAAATTTGTACTTATTTTAATTAGGTAGTTATTAAATAGTTAATAACTATTTAATAACTATTGTACCTAGTTGTACCTAGTTAAAATAAATACAAAGTTGCCTGTAAAATAAATATAAACCCTAAGCTAGATACAAATGTAACTATTAGTTATATTGTAGCTAGCTTAGGGTTTATGTTATAGGTAAGTATTTACTTTTAAATAGGATTAATTTATTTTATTGTAGTAATTTTATTTCGTTTTATTTAAATTATATTTAAGTTAGGGGGGTGTTAGGGTTAGGGTTAGACTTAGGTTTAGGGGTTAATAAATTTAATATAGTTGCAGCGACATTGGGGTCGGCAGATTAGGGGTTAATAAATGTAGGTAGGTGTTGGCGATGTTAGGGACGTGCAGATTAGAGGTTAATAAAATTTAACTAGTGTTTGTGAGGCGGGAGTGCGGCGGTTTAGGGGTTAATATATTTATTAAAGTGACGGCGATGTCCGGTCAGCAGATTAGGGGTTAAAAACTTTATTAAAGTGTTTCCGATGTGGGGGGGCTCGGTTTAGGTGTTAATAGGTAGTTTATGGTTGTTAGTGTACTTTTTAGCACTTTAGTTAAGAGCTTTATGTTCCGGCGTTAGCCCATAAAACTCTTAACTACTGACTTTTAAATGTGGTAGGAGTCTTGACAGGAGAGGGTCTACCGCTCCCTTCTTCCAAGACTCGTAATACCGGCATTAGGCAAGTCCCATTAAAAAGATAGGATACGCAATTTTCGTAAGGGGATTTGCGGTAAGCTCGAGTCGCGGAAGAAAAGTGAGCGGTACACCTGTACCTGCCAGACTTGTAATACCAGCGGGCGTTAAAAAGCAGCGTTGGGACCTTTGAACGCTGCTTTTTAAGGCTAACGCAAGACTCGTAATTTAGCCAATTAAAACAGTTGTTTTCTTTCATCCACGTTGGATTATAAGAAGAAGATCATTTCAGTTTAGGTATCCTTCCTGGGCCTTTAATAAGCCTCAACATTGCAATTATTTGATTTCATATAGCCAAAGGGGTCATTACAATGTTTATATAGCAAACAGAACATTTATTTTTATTTTTATTTTTTTAGCTTTTTGTATAGAAGAAAAAAAGTTGTTTGCTTGTTTTTTTTTGTGTAACTAGTATTAACTTTTTTTGTAGTCATAGTCAATTTGTACATTAAAAAAAAAAAAAATTGTTAGATAGTGTTATTGTGAGTGTAACTGTAGTTTGTAATGTATCTTTGATGTTTTTTGTGCCACTTTTTGTTTTGCAAAACAGTTAACCAGAGCTCTAAGGACGCAGTAATTATTTGAGTGTAAATCGCTGCGATAAACCCCTTTTTGCTTGCTTGTAACTGTTAGAGCACCTTTCATAATCTGGCCCTTAAAGAATAAAAAAACAAACAAATGATGGCACAGCAAAAAATTGTTATTTTATTAATGCAGCTAAAACCTTCTATAGGCATGAAAGGTTTCAAAAGTTCAGATTTAGACTTCAAAATCTATATCAGCAATTTAATTATCATTTTATTGACTGTTTCACCCAAAAATTATGTTAAATTCATTTTTTGTTGTTGCCAGTACTGATGTATTTTTTAGTGCTACTGCTGACTTGTAGCACTATCTACTAAACCTATATTTATATATTTGCGTTCTTTTTTTAAGATGTACAAATTATGCAACAAGTAATAAGATATTAAAATATATTTGTATTATAAATATAAAAAGTATAGTCACTTATGGGCCAGATTACAAGTTTAACGCTAAATATCGCTTTCTTGAAACTGATATTAGCGCTCCACTTAGTAATACCAGTGCACACTAATCTGCACTGGTATTACAAGTTCACAGCAATGCGAACATGAGCTTGCATTCGCATTGCTGGGAAGCATTGAGCTCATGAGAGCGCGCTTCCATAGGCTCCTATAGGAACCTCATTCTGAGGCCATCAGAGACAGCATCAGAACTTCAGCGCAGCGGGTAAGTAGTGCAGTGATGGCAGTAATATTAAATATATTTTATATGATTATATACATACTGTATATATATTTATGTGTTAATATGTGTATGTATATATATATATATATATATATATATATAACTATATTTTATATGATTATATACATACTGTATATATATTTATGTGTTAATATGTGTATGTATATATATATATCTATATAACTATATTTTATATGATTATATACATACTGTATATCTATTTATGTGTTAATATGTGTATGTATATATATATATCTATATAACTATATTTTATATGATTATATACATACTGTATACATATTTATGTGTTAATATGTGTATGAATATATATATATATATATATATATATATATATATCTATATAACTATATTTTATATGATTATATACATACTGTATATATATTTATGTGTTAATATGTGTATGTATATATATATCTATATAACTATATTTTATATGATTATATACATACTGTATATCTATTTATGTGTTAATATGTGTATGTATATATATATATCTATATAACTACATTTTATATGATTATATACATACTGTATATCTATTTATGTGTTAATATGTGTATGTATATATATATATATCTATATAAATATATTTCTCTTGTTAAGTGTATTCAGTCCACGGGTCATCCATTACTTATGGAATATATTCTCTTCCCAACAGGAAATTGCAAGAGGATCACCCAAGCAGAGCTGCTACATAGCTCCTCCCCTCACATGTCATATTCAGTCATTCTCTTGCAACTTAATAGATAGGACGTTGTGAGAGTTCTGTGGTGTTTTTATACTTAGTTTATTTCTTCAATCAAAAGTTTGTTATTTTAAAATAACACCGGAGTGTGTTGTTTATTCTCAGGCAGTATTTGGAAGAAGAATCTGCCTGCGTTTTCTATGATCTTAGCGGCAGTAACTAATATCCACTGGCTGTTCTCGCATATTCTGAGGAGTGAGGTAACTTTCAGAAAGGGAATAGCGTGCGGGGAACCCTGCAAACAAGGTATGTGCAGTAAATTATTTTTCTAAGGAATGGAATTGACTAAGAAAATACTGCTGATACCGATGTAATGTAAGTAAAAGCCTTTAATACAGTGAGAGCGACTGTTAGCAGGCTGGTTTAAATATATACAGTAAAGTAATTTTCTAAGGAATGGAATTTGACTGAGAAAATGCTATTAATACTGAAGTGATGTTATAAGCCTTAAATGCAGTAGGAAGACTGGTATCAGGCTTATCAATAAGGGACTTCAAAAGTCATTTTGAGGGAGGTAATCAGTCACAGCAGACCTGTGACAGTGTTTTTTTGACTGTATTAAAAAACGTTTTTTTGCTTATAAAAACCGTTTGGGTTTTAAGGGGTTAATCATCCATTTGCAAGTGGGTGCAATGCTCTGCCAACTTAATACATTTACTGTGAAAATTTGTTTGCTATAACTGATTTGGTTCATTGTTATTTCAACTGTGACAGTTTTCTGTGCTTCTTAAAGGCACAGTAGCGTTTTTCTTTATTACTTGTAAAATTATTTACAGTGTTTTCCAAGTCTGCTAGTCTTATTGCTAGTCTGTTTAAACATGTCTGACACAGATGAATCTGTTTGTTCACTATGTTTAAAGGCCACTGTGGAGCCCCACAGAAACATGTATACTAAATGTATTGATTTCACTTTAAATAATAAAGGTCAGTCTTTATCTATAAAGGGATTATCACCAGACAACGAGGGGGAAGTTATGCCAACTAACTCTCCTCACGTGTCAGTACCTTCGCCTCCCGCTCAGGAGGCGCGTGATATTGTGGCGCCAAGTGCATCAGGGACGGCCATACAAATCACCTTACAAGACATGGCTAATATTATGAATAATACCCTGACAGAAGTATTATCTAAATTGCCAGAATTAAGAGGCAAGCGCGATTGCTCTGGAGTAAGAATAGAGCGCGCTGGTGCTACAAGAGCCATGTCCGATACTGCGTCACAGTTTGCAGAACATGAGGACGGAGAGCTTCATTCTGTAGGTGACGGATCTGATCCAGGGAAACCGGATTCAGAGATCTCTAATTTTAAATTTAAGCTTGAGAACCTCCGTGTATTGCTAGGGGAGGTTTTAGCGGCTCTGAATGACTGTAACACAGTTGCGATTCCAGAGAAATTATGTAGGCTGGATAGATACTATGCAGTACCGGTGTGTACCGACGTTTTTCCTATACCTAAAAGGCTTACAGAAATTATTAGCAAGGAGTGGGATAGACCTGGTGTGCCCTTTTCCCCACCTCCTATATTTAGAAAAATGTTTCCAATAGACGCCACTACACGGGACTTATGGCAGACGGTCCCTAAGGTGGAGGGAGCAGTTTCTACTTTAGCTAAGCGTACCACTATCCCGGTGGAAGATAGTTGTGCTTTTTCGGATCCAATGGATAAAAAATTGGAGGGTTACCTTAAGAAAATGTTTGTTCAACAAGGTTTTATCTTACAGCCCCTTGCATGCATTGCGCCTGTCACTGCTGCTGCGGCATTTTGGTTTGAGTCTCTAGAAGAGGCCATTCACTCAGCTCCATTGGATGAAATTATGGACAAGCTTAAAGCACTTAAGCTAGCTAATGCATTTGTTTCTGATGCCATTGTACATCTAACTAAACTAACGGCTAAGAATTCCGGTTTTGCCATTCAAGCGCGCTGAGCGTTATGGCTTAAATCCTGGTCAGCTGATGTGACTTCTAAATCTAAATTACTTAATATTCCTTTCAAGGGGCAAACCTTATTCGGGCCCGGCTTGAAAGAAATTATCGCTGACATTACGGGAGGTAAGGGTCATACCCTTCCTCAGGACAAGGCCAAATCAAAGGCCAAACAGTCTAATTTTCGTGCCTTTCGAAACTTCAAGGCAGGAGCAACGTCAACTTCCTCCGCCCCAAAACAGGAAGGAACCGTTGCTCGTTACAGACAGGCCTGGAAAACTAACCAGTCCTGGAACAAGGGCAAGCAGGCCAGAAAACCTGCTACTGCCCCTAAGACAGCATGAAGGGATGGCCCCCTATCCGGAAACGGATCTAGTGGGGGGCAGACTTTCTCTCTTTGCCCAGGCGTGGGCAAGAGATGTCCAGGATCCCTGGGCGTTGGAGATCATATCTCAGGGATATCTTCTGGACTTCAAGGCTTCTCCTCCTCTAGGGAGATTTCATCTTTCAAGGTTATCAGAAAACCAAATAAAGAAAGAGGCATTCCTATGTTGCGTACAAGACCTCCTAGTAATGGGAGGGATCCACCCAGTTCCGCGGACGGAACAAGGACAGGGATTTTATTCAAATCTGTTCGTGGTTCCCAAGAAAGAGGGTACCTTCAGGCCAATTTTGGACCTAAAGATTTTAAACAAATTCCTAAGAGTTCCATCATTCAAAATGGAAACTATTCGGACTATCCTACCCATGATCCAAGAGGGTCAGTACATGACCACGGTGGATTTAAAGGATGCCTACCTTCACATACCGATTCACAAAGATCATCATCGGTTCCTAAGATTTGCCTTCCTAGACAGGCATTACCAGTTTGTAGCTCTTCCCTTCGGGTTGGCTACGGCCCCGAGAATCTTTACAAAGGTGCTGGGCTCTCTTCTGGCGGTTCTTTTTTTTTTTTTTTTTTTTTTTTTTAAATCATTTTTTATTCATTATTTGGTACATAGGAAATAAATCATACAAAAAGGAGAAAAAAAGAAAAAAAGAGAAGAAAAAAAAAAAAAAAGAAAGAAAAAAAAAAACAAAAAAAAAAACAGCATTTCGTACATCTTGTCTGGAGACACAGCTCCACGTCTCTATATATCTAGCAAATCTGTACACATCTAAACAAATAATACATTAACATTGTGGAAATCATCAACACTAATTCCAATCTTCACACAGATTGAATGGTTCTAAACAGCTACCTGCCTACAAGGAATATGATTAATGCTTCTGTCTAAAATAACTAAAAAAATAGACAGTTGATGCCTTCCTTAGATGGATTTTCCTTACATTCCTGTCCAAATTCCTTGCCTTCAAAAAAAAAAAAAAAAAAAAAAGGAAAATACTTATAAAAATCAATATTTCTCTCTCCCTCCCCACCCCGGACGCCACCCTCGCCCCCCCCAGCACGCAGCTGACCAGGGAACGCCTACCGTATAGTAATCCAAGTGTGTGGAAAAATATTAAGTAAAGTTAGTTCCGCAAAACTTACTGAAGATAGGAAAGAAGAGAGGATCCGCTTTTGCAAAGGAAGTGGATAAGATAAGATAACTGGCGTCCATTTCCAGAGGAACTTCTTGATTCGTTTCTCCGAAGCTTCATAAAGATGGTATGATTCAAAAACAATTTGATCTTGTAACATTTTAAAGACCATAGCTAATCCCGGTAGACGGCTAGCTTTCCAGTTTTTAAGTAAACAATATCTAATAGTCAAAATAATAGTATTTAAACTATTTATAGTAATATCATTAACAGCCTCTTGTGGCGGAAGTAGAAAGATAACATCTTCCGCAGCTAATCCAATTGTTGTTTTATAAAGCTTATTGAACCAGAAAATAACCTTTAACCATAATTGTCTTGCCATAGGACATGTCCAAAACATGTGAATCAAATCTGCCCTCTCATGTGCACAACGAGGACATAAACTAGCCGAAGTCGGATAAAATTTAGAAACTTTCCACGGCGTGAGATAAAACTTATTAATCAATTTCATGTGGGATTCGTTCCATGATGTCGGAACTTTACACTTACGTAGAGAATTAAAACTCTGAGTAATTTTTTCATGATTTACCGAGGGAATAACAGGAAGCCAGGCCTTACAAATATTATCCCTAAATAGGAGACTCTGCTTATTCAACATGATATCATACATCAGGGAAATCGAAGAGTTTCCTGCAACGAATTTTTGTACAGCGAGCTTAATATCCGACCAGTCGACAAAAGACGAACAAGACCAGCTGTGTGACGAGATAAAGTGGCGGATTTGGAAATATGCAAAAAGATTAAATCTAGGCAGATCAAATTTGTTAAAAATAACATCTGCCATTAATAATTGATCATTCTCATCAAATAACTGTTTTACATAGAGTAGACCTTTATCAGCCCAGTCTTTGAAAACTTTTTGATAGAGACCTGGCAAAAAATTTGGATTATTTGCAATCGGGAGCCATTCAGAAAATGAAAAATCTATATCAATAATTGCACAAAACTTTTGCCAGGCTGAAACTATATTTCTAAAAGTGATAAGACTGCAAATATTCTGAGGAAGCTTCTGAATTGGAGAATGTAATATAGCTTTTAACGCGAATGGGGCGATCAAATAATTTTCTAGCTCTTCTGATGAAACCAAATTGGTGCCGGCAAGCCAGTCTATTGCTGTTTTAACCATCGCAGCCAGATTATACAATTTAAGGTTAGGAAGTGCCAATCCCGCTGACCCACGATTTTGCATTAATTTTGCAAGTGCAATTCGCGGCCTTTTATTATTCCAGATAAACTTAGAAATCTGAGCGTTGAAGAGCTTTAAATCTTTATTCAGTAAAAATAAAGGTAGATTCTGGAGAGGATATAATAACCGTGGAAAAATGATTGATTTTATTAGATTAACCCTGGCTGTGATGGACAAAGGAAAAGCGGCCCAGAGAAGCAGATCCATTCTTATTTTATGAAATATGGGCTCAAAGTTAGCTTTATACCAGAGTTTAGGATTTTTGTGTAGAACTAAACCAAGATACTTAATAAACTCAACCTGTTTGAATGGGATATTAAGTCCTACTAGCTGGGAATTATTTATACACATTAATTCACTCTTCTCAATGTTTATCTTATAACCGGAAAAAGAGCTAAAAGTTTCCAGCACGTTAAGGATCAAAGGGATAGACTGCTGAATATTGGCCAAAAAAACCAACACATCATCTGCATAAAGCAGTGTTTTAAGACGCTGTAGACCAAAAGGGACTCCTATCAATACATCTCTGAATCGTATCGCGAGAGGTTCCAGCGCGATATTAAAAAGAAGTGGCGACAGGGGGCAACCTTGCCTGGTACCTCTCTGTAATGTTATTTTAGGAGATAAAGATCCATTGATAAGTAAAAAGGAAATTGGATTACGATATAAACGCAAAATAAATTGTAAAAGTTCCCCTTTAAAACCAAACTTCTCCATCACGCTAAAAAGATATTCCCATACAATCGAGTCAAAAGCTTTGACCGCATCCAACGAAAGAATAGCAACGTCTTGCCAAAGTGGCTTCTTCCTAGCCTTATCCACATTCCATGCATAATCCAAAAAGTTAATCAGTTTACGGATATTTTTTACTGGATTTCTGGCAACCATAAATCCTGTTTGATCTGGATGTATAATTTTATGTAAGCAGGTAGATAATCTTGAAGCAATAATGGCCATTAAAATCTTGTAGTCAATATTCAGAACCGATATCGGCCTATACGAGGCCAGGTCCTCAGGGTTTTTACCTTTCTTCAAAATGAGAGATATATTAGCCGCCGAGAAGTAGCTAGAAATAGCATTATTTGAGCTATAATAGAAATTGAAAAGTTTTTCTAATATTGGAAGTAAGACCTCCCCAATACATTTATAAAGCTCCGCTGGAAACCCATCTGGTCCAGGAGCCTTATTCAATTTCAGATGATCTAAGGCTTTTCTAATTTCATCCGATGAGATTGGGGCATTAATCATCGTTAAATCGTCACTACTTAATTGGGGAGTCTTTATCATAGACCAAAAAGTGTCTTGATTATCCTTATTTATTTCAGCTCTAGAATATAGTTGTTGATAGTAAACAAAAAACGCCTCACTAATCTCATTAGTCTCCATATGTCTTCCCTTATTTGTTTGAATCACGGGAATAAAATTTTTCTTTCTTCTAACTTTGGTAAGTCTGGCCAAATATTTTGCGGAGGAGCCGTGGACTCCTTTAAAGTGAAGATTTATTTTAACTTCTTCCTCTAACAGTTTTTGTTTTAGAAATACATCCCTTTCCTTCCTATTATCTTGATACTTTTTCCAGTTTGCCGAGGTACGATTTACACAATATTTTCTGTATGAGTCCCTAATTTTATTCACGAGTTGTCTTTCACGTACTCTACTCTTTTTCACAGCTATGCCAACATATGTCTGTATTTCCCCCCGCATAACAGCTTTAAAGGCTTCCCAAAAAATTTCCGGTTTATTCCAGTAGCTTAAATTGTCGGCATAATATCGTTGCCATAAAGATCTTAAAAAGTTAACGAATTTGGGATTAGTATATAAATGTCGGGGGAAGAAAAAACTAGACGAATGAGTCCTATTTTTAAAACAGGTGGGAAATGACAAAGAAATAATCGCGTGATCTGATATGATAATATCTCCGATTTCTGTTTCAAGTTTCTGAATAGCGAGTTTCTCTGTGATTAGAAGAAGATCTATTCTAGAGAAAGTAGCGTGTACTTTAGACTCACAAGAGAATAACTGTTTATCTGGATTTTTTAAACGCCATATATCTACTAATTTCAACCTCCTACAGAATTGTGATAAAAATTTTGCCTGTTTTTCGTAGACTGATCTATTTTTGTTAGAGAGTCTATCCAAAGCAGGACACAGAGTAGCATTAAAATCCCCCCCTATTATTAAATTTTCAGTGATGAAAGGAAATAATTTAATTTTTATATTTTCCCAGAATTCTCTAGAAAATTTATTTGGCGCATAGACATTACATAATACAAATTTAATATTCTTTATAAACACTTGAATGAGAATATATCTAGCCGCCGGATCTACCTCTACCTTATTTATCTTATACTCCAATTCTTTACGAAAGAGAATAACAACCCCACATTTTCTAGACACGCCAGTAGTCGAAACTACTTCCCCTACCCATTTTATCTTCAGTTTAAACGCTTCTTGCTCGTTAAGATGTGTCTCCTGGAGGAGAACCACATCTGGTTTATACTTTGCTAGGGTTTTGATAACTAATTTGCGTTTGATGGGGGAAGATATCCCCCCTATATTCCAGGATAGGATTTTAATTCCTTCCATCATCTAAACTCGGATAAATAGCCAATTTATACAGTACCACCCAGTCAAAATGCACCGCGGGCAAGCGGATTGCCGGGAGGGGCAAGCGGCGGGGAGGGGGAGAGAGAGAGAGAAAAAAAAAAAAAAACACAAAAAAAAACAAAAAAAAAAAAACACAAAAATAAAATAGTTTAACTGTCCATAGACAACATCGCATGAGACCCAACAGTGTGTTTACGCCTTTTAAAACACTTTCCCTCATAGCTTGATATTTAAATCATTACAGTATTGTCTAGCTTCTTGTTCATTAAGTAAAATATGTGAAGTATCTGCATCTTCTATTACTATTCTTGCTGGATAGATTAACCTAGCCTTATGTCCAGCATTAATTAACTTAGTGCAATAGGGAGCCATAACCTTCCTACTTTGAGAGGTTTCACTAGAGTAGTCCTGAAATATCAGGATTTTCGCCTCCCCTATTTGCACTGAGCCAATTTTCCTATACAGTCGCAGGAGAGTCATTTTATCCTGATAATTTTGAAATTTGATCATGATCGCTCTATGATGAGTCCTTCCATTAGTTCCTTTCTTATATGGACCAATTCTATGCGCTCTTTCTATAAGTAGGGGAATGTTTTGTTGTTGTAGCCCCAAAATTAAAGGTAGAGAGGTGGAGGAAAAATGTAGAAGACCAGAGAACTCACTAGTCTCAGGGAGCCCTACTATCTTTAAGTTATTACGGCGAGAGCGATCCTCAAGATCTGTCAGCCGGCCTTGTAAAAATTTAATCTGTTTAGTTTGCTCTAATAATTGAGAAGCTTGGCCATTTAAAGTATCCTCTGTTTCAGAGACTCTATTTTCGACCTCATTAAGTCTATTAGAGAATTGTCTTACCTCAACAGTAAGATTAGCCATCTGGGACTGTATCAATTCAAATTGAGGAAGGAATATCTCTGAAAGCTGGCTCACTAATGGTTGAGTATCAATATTAGAGGGCACCTTCTCTTTTGCTATTTCGAGTGCCGCATCTGAAATACGGTTCTTCTTATCTCTTTGTTTAACCGGCATGATTGGCGAATTAAGTTTAGGAGCCGAAAGATATCTGTCCATATATAGTACTCACTTTCTCCCTTAGTGCGCACACTATTACAAAGAAGAGCAACGTATAGTGAAAGAACCCAAATAGAACCCAATAGTGATATGATAACTATGTGAAGAAAGTGGAGGTAAATTCCTCGTGAGAGAGAAAAAAAAAAAAAAAAAAAAATAAAAAAATAAAAAAATACCAGTGCGTGACCAAATAAAGAATTTAAAACTATTTGTGATTTAAGTTGGCGTCTTAGTCTTGTACGCCTTTACACGTATATGAGTAAATAGCTGAAACCAAAGTTCAGAAAAGTGAATACATTATCCCAGTGATAAAGTGAATACAATATAAGGGGAGAAAGAGGGCTCATTAGATACGAAGTATTCAGAGGTCCCCTTTAATATGTAAGCTACCAAGGGTAAAAAAGAGAAGGAAGTGCCACAAGGGACATATCTATGGAAATCACTATATGGTATAATCGTAAATGGTACTTAAACCAGGCTTATAAATGTCACAGTGGGTTACTGAAGAGAGAGCCCTATAGATTTAGTAATAACTTTCCTACCAAGCTATACATCCTAGTAAGTATTTCCCATAACAATTAGGGCTAGTAAATAAGGGATAGTATGCCCTGAATCTTATCAAGAACAGGCTAGATATTTAGTAATAGCCTATATAATATATAGAAAGCAGAATGATATAACTATAGTACCTAAGCATATACAAGCTAGATTGAATATCAAAGCGAAGAGAAAAAAAAAATAAAAAATAAAAAAATATATGCATACAGAAAATAGGGATGCCACAGGGTTACTGTGAATACATCTATATAGCTGGATCTTACCAGGTCAGCAATAAGCTGCTTATATGTTAACCTAATGCCAATACAACCATAGACATATCCTATTGGCTAGCTTTCATATTGCACATGAAAATTTGTAGTGTGAGCGAGACTAAATTCAGCAGCCCCTAGACACCAATAATCATAAAGACTTTTCACAAAAAAACATGCAAATTCTTAATGGTTTAGTATAACTTATTATAAGCAGTTAAGTTCAGTGGAAGTCCAGTCAAAAGAAAATTTTTCCCATAACTCTGCTCCAGACTTATCTCAGTACTAAGTTGGCTTCCCTGGGCAAACCCAGGTAGTTTGCTAGGATAAGGGGCAGAGTATAGATAATGCTTTTACAGTCAGCACACGAGAAAACTAAAAATAATGTTAGTTAGTAGTATGTACTCCATAAAGTAAACACAATGGTCTGAGCTATGTTATGTCCAGGCAGCCAAGCGTGGATGGAGGGATCACAAGCTGGGACACTTTTTAAACAGGGAGAGGAAGATTGCAGATAGCTCGGTTAGTAAAGCTTTTATGAGATAACACTAATACTTGCGCTTTTATGTCCCAGAGCCAACTTCAGACTCGTTGTATTAGTCCTCTTTCCTTTCAAGAGATCCGCACTTGCGAGGCCACCCGAGATCCTTATAAGTAAGCTATTTTCCTGCTTATCTTCTGGCAGCGTTGCTCATCTGGGCAGCGTCTCGACAACTTTATAGAACAGACTTTATCCAAGGATCTCCATACAGCCTGATGAAAGCGCTGACCATTCCCGCTGCGCCTGTCTTGTCCGCACGAGTCGTACGAGGCACTGTGTCCCCCAGGGTGCAGCTCTCCAGGGAGATAACGGAGCCGCGGGGCATTCACATCGGGCCCGGTACAAATAGCCCTTCTTCCCTCCTGCTAGAAAGAATATCCCTCAGCTTCCGTTAGTTACCAGCCTCTTGCGCGTAGGTCAGAGTTGCACTGACAATGCAGCTGATGGAGGTGCGTGAGGGGGAACACTAGCACGAACAGGTAAACCTTTGTAATCCTTTGATCAGCCGAAAAGTTCAACCCGGCTCACCACCCGGTCAAGATCCCTCAGACTCCGTTAGTTACCAGCCTCTCGCCCATGCGAGGTCAGGATTATACTGACAATACAGCTGATGTAGGTACGTGAGGGCGAGCACTAGCACAAACAGGTGAACCTTTGTTGTCCTTTAGTCAGCCACAAAGATCAGCCCGGCTCACCACCCGGTCAGGATCCGACTCAATATAGAGAGCGCTCACTTGCGGCTCTAGGGACAGCCAAAGTCGGGCTCATGCGGTGTGTCCATTTGCGGCTCTAAAGACCGATCCGATGTTCAGCACTTCGTAGGCTTCCTGCTTAGGCTGAGATGATGGTTGCCCAGCTCCCTAGGATGCAAGACCGCACCAACAGCGGGAGAAAACAGCAGAGGGAGAAGTTTGAATTAGCGGCTGTCGATGCACCACGCCAGCATTCAGCGTGTTCCACTCTCAGACAGCACCTCCCACCGGAAGCCGACCCTCTTCTGGCGGTTCTAAGACCGCGAGGCATAGCGGTGGCTCCGTATCTAGACGACATCCTGATACAGGCGGCAAGCTTGCAAATTGCCAAGTCTCATACAGAGATAGTTCTGGCATTTCTAAGGTCGCATGGGTGGAAGGTGAACGTGGAAAAGAGTTCTCTATCACCACTCACAAGAGTCTCCTTCCTAGGGACTCTGATAGATTCTGTAAAAATGAAAATTTACCTGACGGAGGCCAGGTTATCAAAACTCTTAAATGCTTGCCTGGTCCTTCATTCCATTCCATGCCCGTCAGTGGCTCAGTGCATGGAAGTAATCGGCTTAATGGTAGCGGCAATGGACATAGTGCCATTTGCGCGCCTGCATCTCAGACCGCTGCAATTGTGCATGCTAAGTCAGTGGAATGGGGATTACTCAGATTTGTCCCCTCTACTAAATCTGGATCAAGAGACCAGAGATTCTCTTCTCTGGTGGTTATCTCGGGTCCATCTGTCCAGGGGCATGACCTTTCGCAGGCCAGATTGGACGATTGTAACAACAGATGCCAGCCTCCTAGGCTGGGGCACAGTCTGGAATTCCCTGAAGGCTCAGGGATCCTGGACTCAGGAGGAGAAACTCCTCCCAATAAATATTCTGGACCTAAGGGCAATATTCAATGCTCTTCTAGTTTGGCCTCAGCTAGCAACACTGAGGTTCATCAGATTTCAGTCGGACAACATCACGACTGTGGCTTATATCAACCATCAAGGGGGAACCAGGAGCTCCCTAGCGATGTTGGAAGTCTCAAAGATAATTCGCTGGACAGAGTCTCATTCTTGCCACTTGTCAGCGATCCACATCCCAGGAGTGGAGAACTGGGAGGCGGACTTTCTAAGTCGTCAGACTTTTCATCCGGGGGAGTGGGAACTCCATCCGGAGGTATTTGCTCAACTGGTCCATCGTTGGGGCAAACCAGAACTGGATCTCATGGCGTCTCGCCAGAACGCCAAACTTCCTCTTTACGGTTCCAGGTCCAGGGACCCGGGAGCGAAGCTGATAGATGCTCTAGCAGCTCCTTGGTTTTTCAACATGGCTTATGTGTTTCCACCGTTTCCTCTGCTCCCTCGACTGATTGCCAAGATCAAACAGGAGAGAGCATCGGTGATTCTGATAGCGCCTGCATGGCCACGCAGGACCTGGTATGCAGACCTAGTGGTCATGTCGTCCTGTCCTCCATGGACTCTACCTTTGAGGAAAGACCTTCTAATACAAGGTTCCTTCAATCATCCAAATCTAATTTCTCTGAGACTGACTGCGTGGAGATTGAACGCTTGATCCTATCAAAGCGTGGCTTCTCCGAGTCAGTTATTGATACTTTGATACAGGCACGAAAGCCTGTTACCAGAAAAATCTACCATAAGATATGGCGTAAATACCTGTATTGGTGCGAATCCAAGAGTTACTCGTTGAGTAAGGTTAGGATTCCGAGGATATTGTCTTTTCTCCAAGAGGGCTTGGAAAAAGGCTTATCAGCTAGTTCTTTAAAGGGACAGATTTCTGCTCTGTCTATTCTTTTGCACAAGCGTCTGGCAGAAGTTCCAGACGTCCAGGCCTTTTGTCAAGCTTTAGCTAGGATTAAGCCTGTATTTAAAGCTGTTGCTCCTCCGTGGAGCTTAAACTTGGTTCTTAAAGTTCTTCAAGGAGTTCCATTTGAACCCCTTCATTCCGTTGATATTAAACTTTTATCTTGGAAAGTTCTATTTTTGATGGCTATTTCCTCGGCTCGAAGAGTCTCGGAATTGTCTGCCTTACACTGTGATTCTCCTTATCTGATTTTCCATTCAGACAAGGTAGTTCTGCGTACTAAACCTGGGTTTTTACCTAAGGTAGTCTCTAACAGGAATATCAATCAGGAGATTGTTGTTCCGTCATTATGTCCTAATCCTTCTTCAAGGAAGGAACGACTTTTGCATAATCTGGACGTAGTCCGTGCCCTGAAATTCTTTTTACAGGCAACTAAAGATTTTCGTCAAACTTCTTCCCTGTTTGTCGTTTACTCTGGACAGAGGAGAGGTCAAAAAGCTTCGGCAACCTCTCTCTCCTTTTGGCTTCGTAGCATAATACGTTTAGCCTATGAGACTGCTGGACAGCAGCCCCCTGAAAGAATTACAGCTCATTCCACTAGAGCTGTGGCTTCCACCTGGGCCTTTAAGAATGAGGCCTCTGTTGAACAGATTTGCAAGGCTGCGACTTGGTCTTCGCTTCACACTTTTTCAAAATTTTACAAATTTGACACTTTTGCTTCTTCTGAGGCTGTTTTTGGGAGAAAGGTTCTACAGGCAGTGGTTCCTTCCGTTTAAGTGCCTGCCTTGTCCCTCCCATCATCCGTGTACTTGGCTTTGTTATTGGTATCCCATAAGTAATGGATGACCCGTGGACTGAATACACTTAACAAGAGAAAACATAATTTATGCTTACCTGATAAATTTATTTCTCTTGTAGTGTATTCAGTCCACGGCCCGCCCTGTCTTTTTAAGGCAGATCTAAATTTTAATTAATACTTCAGTCACCACTGCACCCTATGGTTCCTCCTTTCTCGTCTTGTTTTGGTCGAATGAATGAATATGACATGTGAGGGGAGGAGCTATGTAGCAGCTCTGCTTGGGTGATCCTCTTGCAATTTCCTGTTGGGAAGAGAATATATTCCATAAGTAATGGATGACCTGTGGACTGAATACACTACAAGAGAAATAAATTTATCAGGTAAGCATAAATTATGTTTTTATATTATTATATACATACTGTATATCTATTTATGTGTTAATATGTGTATGTATATATATATATCTATATAACTATATTTTATATGATTATATACATACTGTATATCTATTTATGTGTTAATATGTGTATGTATATATATATATATATATATATATCTATATAAATATATTTTATATTATTATATACATACTGTATATCTATTTATGTGTTAATATGTGTATGTATATATATATATATCTATATAACTATATTTTATATGATTATATACATACTGTATATATATTTATGTGTTAACATGTGTATGTATATATATATATCTATATAACTATATTTTATATGATTATATACATACTGTATATCTATTTATGTGTTAATATGTGTGTGTATATATATATATATATATATATATATATATATATATATATATATCTATATAACTATATTTTATATGATTATATACATACTGTATATCTATTTATGTGTTAATATGTGTATGTATATATATATATATATATATATCTATATACATATATTTTATATTATTATATACATACTGTATATCTATTTATGTGTTAATATGTGTATGTATATATATATATATATATCTATATAACTATATTTTATATGATTATATACATACTGTATATATATTTATGTGTTAATATGTGTATGTATATATATATATATATATATATATATATATATAAATTTTATATTATTATATACATACTGTATATCTATTTATGTGTTAATATGTGTATATATATATATATCTATATAAATATATTTTATATGATTATATACATACTGTATATCTATTTATGTGTTAATATGTGTATGTATATATATATATATATATATATATATATATATATATATATATATATAAAACTATATTTTATATTATTATATACATACTGTATATCTATTTATGTGTTAATATGTGTATGTATGTATATATATATATATTTATATAAATATATTTTATATGATTATATACATACAGGCAGTCCCCGGGTTACGTACAAGATAGGGACTTTAGGTTTGTTCTTAAGTTGAATTTGTATGTAAGTTGGAACAGGCACTTTTTTTAGGTGAAACTCTAGCCAAACATTTTTTTTTTGTTTTGGATAGCATAGGATAAAGTTTGTTTTGCTATCTGTGCCCCTGTTCAGAACATTTCACATCACTTTCTGTCCTTGTGACAATTGGATTTTCAGTATTTTGGATTATCCTGGAAAGAATGATTGTCGATAAAGCTCTATTTTCTCTGTATGTAAGTACGAGTTGTACTTAAGTCGGATGTCTGTAACCCGAGGACTGCCTGTACTGTATATCTATTTATGTGTTAATATGTGTATGTGTATATATATATATATATATATATATATATATATATATATATATATATATATATATATATATATAAATTTCTTGAGTAAAGAAGAGGCACTCACAGGTCTTATTAGGTATAAATACTTTTATTAGTTCATAGGTTTAGGTCAACGTTTCGGTCCTCGCAGGGACGTTTGTCAAGACCGTTCTTGGCAAACTTCAATGGTAGGCGTTTGCAAATATTGAATTCAAATTTGTATATATATATATCTATATAACTATATTTTATATGATTATATACATACTGTATATATATTTATGTGTTAATATGTGTATGTATATATATATATCTATATAACTATATTTTATATGATTATATACATACTGTATATATATTTATGTGTTAATATGTGTATATATATATATATCTATATCTATATAACTATATTTTATATGATTATATACATACTGTATATCTATTTATGTGTTAATATGTGTATGTATATATATATATATATATATATATATATCTATATACATATATTTTATATTATTATATACATACTGTATATCTATTTATGTGTTAATATGTGTATGTATATATATATATATATCTATATAACTATATTTTATATGATTATATACATACTGTATATATATTTATGTGTTAATATGTGTATGTATATATATATATATATATATATATATATATATATCTATATAAATTTTATATTATTATATACATACTGTATATCTATTTATGTGTTAATATGTGTATATATATATATCTATATAAATATATTTTATATGATTATATACATACTGTATATATATTTATGTGTTAATATGTGTATGTATATATATATATATATATATATATATATATATATATAACTATATTTTATATTATTATATACATACTGTATATCTATTTATGTCTTAATATGTGTATGTATATATATATATATCTATATAAATATATTTTATATGATTATATACATACAGGCAGTCCCCGGGTTACGTACAAGATAGGGACTTTAGGTTTGTTCTTAAGTTGAATTTGTATGTAAGTTGGAACAGGCACTTTTTTTAGGTGAAACTCTAGCCAAACATTTTTTTTTTGTTTTGGATAGCATAGGATAAAGTTTGTTTTGCTATCTGTGCCCCTGTTCAGAAAATTTCACATCACTTTCTGTCCTTGTGACAATTGGATTTTCAGTATTTTGGATTATCCTGGAAAGAATGATTGTCGATAAAGCTCTATTTTCTCTGTATGTAAGTACGAGTTGTACTTAAGTCGGATGTCTGTAACCCGAGGACTGCCTGTACTGTATATCTATTTATGTGTTAATATGTGTATGTATATATATATATATATATATATATATATATATATATAAATTTCTTGAGTAAAGAAGAGGCACTCACAAGTCTTATTAGGTATAAATACTTTTATTAGTTCATAGGTTTAGGTCAACGTTTCGGTCCTCGCAGGGACGTTTGTCAAGACCGTTCTTGGCAAACTTCAATGGTAGGCGTTTGCAAATATTGAATTCAAATTTGTATATATATATATCTATATAACTATATTTTATATGATTATATACATACTGTATATATATTTATGTGTTAATATGTGTATGTATATATATATATATATATCTATATACATATATTTTATATTATTATATACATACTGTATATCTATTTATGTGTTAATATGTGTATGTATATATATATATCTATATAACTATATTTTATATGATTATATACATACTGTATATATATTTATGTGTTAATATGTGTATGTATATATATATATATATATATATATATATATATATATATATATATAAATTTTATATTATTATATACATACTGTATATCTATTTATGTGTTAATATGTGTAAATATGTGTATATATATATATATATATATCTATATAAATATATTTTATATGATTATATACATACTGTATATCTATTTATGTGTTAATATGTGTATGTATATATATATATATATATATATATATATCTATATAACTATATTTTATATTATTATATACATACTGTATATCTATTTATGTGTTAATATGTGTATGTATATATATATATATATATATATATATATATATATATATATATATATATATATATATATAAAAATTTCTTGAGTAAAGAAGAGGCACTCACAGGTCTTATTAGGTATAAATACTTTTATTAGTTCATAGGTTTAGGTCAACGTTTCGGTCCTCGCAGGGACGTTTGTCAAGACCGTTCTTGGCAAACTTCGATGGTAGGCGTTTGCAAATATTGAATTCAAATTTGTATATATATATCTATATAACTATATTTTATATGATTATATACATACTGTATATATATTTATGTGTTAATATGTGTATGTATATATATATCTATATAACTACATTTTATATGATTATATACATACTGTATATATATTTATGTGTTAATATGTGTATGTATATATATATATCTATATAAATATATTTTATATGATTATATACATACTGTATATCTATTTATGTGTTAATATGTGTATGTATATATATATATATATATATATATATATATATAAATATATATATATATATATATATATATAAAAGTCACAGAAATTAGGAGCGCACTCGCGTGCGCTCCTAATTTCTGTGACTTATATGCATTTGATTGAATGCACCCCGGGCAGCTCTAATCTTTGAAAGTGCGTGCAGTGCCCTATGGACATAGAGTATATATATATATACATTTTCAAAATATTGGAGAGAGAACTTTTAATCCTGCATATAATCCGTTATTTTAAATCCACTATATCAAATTTCCAATTTATCATCTTGGGAGTATTGGTGCAGACCCTTACAATAATTTATTTAAAGCATAGGTTAAAGCGAGACACGGAAAATAGGGGTAATCCTCCCTTATGGTTTCAAAGCAAGGGGATTTAGCACTCCTTGGGGCCTATCTATCAAGCTCCGAATTGAGCTTGATGCCCCGTGTTTCTGGCGAGTCTTTCAGTTATGAAGCAGTGGTCACAAAGACCGCTGCTCCATAACCCTGTCCTCCTGCTCTGAGCAGGCGGACAGACATCGCCGCAATTCAACCCGATCGAGTACGATCGGGTTGATTGACAGCTCCCTGCTGGTGGCCGATTGGCCGCGAGTCTGCAGGGGGCGGCGTTGCACCAGCAGCTCTTGTGAGCTGCTGGTGCAATGCTGAATACGGAGAGCAATACAGCGAGGTCTGGCGGACCTGATCCGCACTGTCGGATCAGGTCCGCCAGACCTTGTTAAATAGAGGCCTTTAAATCTTTAGCATGGGCATTTTTATTGTTTACATTTTTTCCCAAGTCAGCTACTTGATACAAAGAAACACCTGCGTAAATGTTACAACAATTCATCAAACCAGTAAGTTACTTAATCAACCAAATACAACCTACATATACTTTATAATGCCCCTGCAGGATCAAGATGCAAACATAACAAAAATACAAATGCATACACATTTAAAGAAACTGCAAACTAAGTTCTCAGTAAAAATATTAAATAGCCAATTCTTTAAGCATTCAAATACTCTTTTTACTTGTTGGCATAATATTTCCTTTAAGGTATTCCAACCTAACAATATGAGAAAAGTCACTGTGGTTATACTGCCTGCCGACCGAGGCTTTCACCGTACACAAGGGGGCCTATCTATCTAGCTTCGAATGAAGCTTGATGGCCCGTGTTTCTGGTGAGTCTTCAGACTTGCCAGAAACACAAGTTATGGAGCAGCGGTCACAAAGACCGCTGCTCCATAACCCTGTCCGCCTGCTCTGAGCAGGCTGACAGGAATCGCCGGAATTCAACCCGATCGAGTACGAACGGGTTGATTGACACCCCCTGCTGCCGGCCCATTGGCCGCGAGTCTGCAGGGGGCAGCATTGCACCAGCAGCTCTTGTGAGCTGCTTGTGCAATGCTGAATACGGAGAGCGTATTGCTCTCCGCATTCAGCGATGTCTTGCGGACCTGATCCGCACTGTCGGATCAGGTCCGCAGGTCCGCAAGACATTTGATAAATAGGCCCCAAAGTCTATAGGCCTCAATCTTTTAGATCACCTTATGATTTTTGTTCATTTTTGTGATTCCTTACATTTAGCGGGTCATACTTTGTTAATCAAGCAGTATACTATGACACATACCACCTCTGCAGGAAGGCTTTTCTCATCTTGTTTTAGGTTTGTTGCAAAACCAAGAGTGATCTCACTGCTCACCGTGACCTTGCTGGATTCCCTCAGCTTCGTTGTAGTCGCTCACCTGAGCTGGTCACTGATACCGTTTGCTGCTGTTAATTTAAGGATGATTCCGTCTGTACTTTAGATCTTGTGGTCTGCCAGAGAACGCCTGCTTTGTGACGTCATCATCTTGCGCAAGGATGACATGCAAATTCATGAAGCGTTCCATATGATTTGGGAACAAATGTAAACAATAAAAATGCCCATGCTAAAGATTTAAAGAGTGCTGAATTCCCTTGCTTTGGAATCCCCTATTTGCCGTGTCTCGCTCTAACCTTTGCTTTAAAAAAAATAATATATATATATATATATATATATATATATATAAGCATATAGATATATATTTACTGGAACACACAGTTCCCATAGACCGCAATGTAAAGACACTTTTTAGTCCTGTTTTTTTTTCTAACACCCCACACCGGCCAACTTTACCCCCAAAATACTGCCCAGTGCAGTAATTTTTATTAAAAAATAAAGATTCTGTTATCTTTCGCCTAGATTTAGAGTTTTGCGGCCAAAGGGGTGCGTAAGCTACGCGTGTTTTTTTTTCCCCGCACCTTTTAAACAACGCTGGTATTGAGAGTTCTCTGAAGGGCTGCGTTAGGCTCCAAAAAGGGAGCGTACAGGCATATTTATCGCCACTTCAACTCTCAATACCAGCGTTGCTTATGGTAGCGGCTAGCTGGAAAAACGTGCTTGTGCACGATTCCCCCATAGGAAACAATGGGGCAGTTTGGGTAGAAAAAAAACCTAACACCTGCAAAAAAGCAGCGTTAAGCTCCTAACGCAGCCCCATTGTTTCCTATGGGGAAACAGTTTCTAAGTCTGCACCTAACACCCTAACATGTACCCCGAGTCTAAACACCCCTAACCTTACACTTATTAACCCCTAATCTGCCGCCCCCACTATCGCTGACCCCTGCATTATATTATTAACCCCTAATCTGCCGCTCCGTACACCTCCGCAACCTACATTATACCTATAAACCCCTAATCTGCTGCCCCTAACATCGCCGACCCCTATATTATATTTATTAACCCTTAATCTGCCCCCCCAACGTCGCCGCTAATAAATGTATTAACCACTAAACCGCCTCACTCCCGCCTCAAAAACCCTATAATAAATAGTATTAACCCCTAATCTGCCCTCCCTAACATCGCCGACACCTAACTTCAAGTATTAACTCCTAATCTGCTGACCGGACCTCGCCGCTACTCTAATAAATGTATTAACCCCTAAAGCTAAGTCTAACCTAACCCTAACACCCCCCTAAATTAAATATAATTTTAATCTAACGAAATAAATTAAATATTATTAACTAAAGTCTTCCTATTTAAATCTAAATACTTACCTGTAAAATAAACCCTAATATAGCTACAATATAACAAATAATTATATTGTAGCTATTTTAGGATTTATATTTATTTTACAGGCAACTTTGTATTTATTTTAACTAGGTACAATAGCTATTAAATAGTTATTTACTATTTAATAGCTACCTAGTTAAAATCATTACAAAATTACCTGTAAAATAAATCCTAACCTAAGTTACAATTAAACCTAACACTACACTATCAATAAATAAATTAAATCAATTAACTACAATTACCTACAATTACCTACAATTAAATAAACTAAACTAAATTACAAAAACAAACACTAAATTACAAAAAATAAAAAATAGTACAAGAATTTTAAGCTAATTACACCTACTCTAAGCCCCCTAATAAAATAACAAAGCCCCCCCGAAATAAAAAAATCCCCTACCCTATTCTAAATTAAAATAGTTAACAGCTCTATTACCTTACCAGCCCTTAAAAGGGCTTTTTGCGGGGCATGCCCCAAAGAAATCAGCTCTTTTGCCTGTAAAAAAAAACACAATACCACCCCCCAACATTACAACCCACCACCCACATACCCCTACTCTAACCCAAACCCCCCTTAAATAAACCTAACACTACCCCCCTGAAGATCTCCCTACCTTGAGTCGTCTTCACTCAGCCGAGCACCGATGGACCAAAAGAAGACATCCGGAGCGGCAGAAGTCTTCATCCTATCCGGGCAGAAGAGGACATCCGGACCGGCAGACATCTTCATCCAAGCGGCATCTTCTATCTTCATCCATCCGACGAGGAGCGGCTCCATCTTCAAGACCTCCGGCACGGAACATCCTCTTCCTACCGACGACTACCGATGAATGAAGGTTCCTTTAAGTGACGTCATCCAAGATGGCGTCCCTCGAATTCCGATTGGCTGATAGGATTATATCAGCCAATCGGAATTAAGGTAGCAAAAATCTGATTGGCTGATTGAGCTCACATTCTATTGGCTGATCGGAACAGCCAATAAAATGCGAGTTCAATCTGATTGGCTGATTGCATCAGCCAATCGGATTGAACTTGAATCTGATTGGCTGATTCAATCAGCCAATCAGATTTTTGCTACCTTAATTCCGATTGGCTGATATAATCCTATCAGCCAATCGGAATTCGAGGGACGCCATCTTGGATGACGTCACTTAAAGGAACCTTCATTCGTCGGTAGTCGTCGATAGGAAGAGGATGTTCCGCGCCGGAGGTCTTGAAGATGGAGCTGCTCCTCGTCGGATGGATGAAGATAGAAGATGCCGCTTGGATGATGATGTCTGCCGGTCCGGATGTCCTCTTCTGCCCAGATAGGATGAAGACTTCTGCCGCTCCGGATGTCTTCTTTTGGTCCATCGGTGCTCGGCTGAGTGAAGACGACTCAAGGTAGGGAGATCTTCAGGGGGGTAGTGTTAGGTGTATTTAAGGGGGGTTTGGGTTAGAGTAGGGGTATGTGGGTGGTGGGCTGTAATGTTGGGGGGTGGTATTGTGTTTTTTTTTACAGGCAAAAGAGCTGATTTTTTTGGGGCATGCCACGCAAAAAGCCCTTTTAAGGGCTGGTAAGGTAATAGAGCTGTTAACTATTTTAATTTAGAATAGGGTAGGGAATTTTTTTTATTTTGGGGGGCTTTGTTATTTTATTAGGGGGCTTAGAGTAGGTGTAATTAGCTTAAAATTCTTGTAATCTTTTTTTATTTTTTGTAATTTAGTGTTTTTTTTTGTAATTTAGTTTAGTTTATTTAATTGTAGGTACTTGTAGTTAATTGATTTAATTAATTTATTGATAGTGTAGTGTTAGGTTTAATTGTAACTTAGGTTAGGATTTATTTTACAGGTAATTTTTTAATTATTTTAACTAGGTAGCTATTAAATAGTAAGTAACTATTTAATAGCTATTGTACCTATTTAAAATAAATACAAAGTTGCCTGTAAAATAAATATAAATCCTAAAATAGCTACAATATAATTATTCGTTATATTGTAGCTATATTAGGGTTTATTTTACAGGTAAGTATTTAGCTTTAAATAGGAAGACTTTAGTTAATAATATTTAATTTATTTCGTTAGATTAAAATTATATTTAATTTAGGGGGTGTTAGGGTTAGGGTTAGACTTAGCTTTAGGGGTTAATACATTTATCAGAGTAGTGGCAAGGTCCGGTCGGCAGATTAGGGGTTAATACTTGAAGTTAGGTGTCGGCGATGTTAGGGAGGGCAGATTAGGGGTTAATACTATTTATTATAGGGTTTTTGAGGCGGGAGTGAAGCGGTTTAGGGATTAATACATTTATTAGAGTAGCGGCGAGGTCCAGTCGGCAGATTAGGGGTTAATAAGTGTAGTTAGGTGGCGGCGACGTTGGGGGGGGGGGCAGATTAGGGGTTAATAAATATTATGTAGGTGTCGGCGATGTTAGGCGCAGCAGATTAGGGGTACATAGGGATAATGAAGGTGGCGGCGGTGTGCGTTCGGCAGATTAGGGGTTAAAAAAATGTATTATAGTGGCGGCGATGTGGGGGGCCTCGGTTTAGGGGTACATAGGTAGTTTATGGGTGTTAGTGTACTTTAGAGCACAGCAGTTAAGAGCTTTATAAACCGGCGTTAGCCCAGAAAGCTCTTAACTACTGACTTTTTCCTGCGGATGGAGTCTTGTCGGTAGAGGGTCTACCGCTCACTTCAGCCAAGACTCTAAATACTGGCGTTAGGAAGATCCCATTGAAAAGATAGGCTATGCAATTGGCGTAAGGGGATCTGCGGTATGGAAAAGTCGCGGCTTGGAAGTGAGCGTTAGACCCTTTCCTGCCTGACTCTAAATACCAGCGGGCGGTAAAAAGCAACGTTAGGACCCCTTAACGCTGCTTTTGACGGCTAACGCAGAACTCTAAATCTACGCGTTTGTTTTTTAATAAAATACAATAGATTCTATGGGGTCTATCTATCAAGCTCCGAATGGAGCTTGATGCCCCGTGTTTCTCACAAAGACCGCTGCTCCATAACCCTATCCCACCTGCTCTGAGCAGGCGGACAGACACCCCCTGCTGGCGGCCCATTGGCCGCGAGTCTGCAGGGGGCGGCGTTGCACCAGCAGCTCTTGTGAGCTGCTGGTGCAATGCTGAATGCGTATTGCTCTCCGTATTCAGCGAGGTCTGTCGGACCTGATCCGACAGATTTTGGTAAGGTTCGTCAGATTTTGTTAAATAGAGGTCTATG
Source organism: Bombina bombina (assembly GCF_027579735.1). Classification (NCBI taxonomy): domain Eukaryota; kingdom Metazoa; phylum Chordata; class Amphibia; order Anura; family Bombinatoridae; genus Bombina; species Bombina bombina. The sequence continues at coordinate 248,881,243 of NC_069507.1, forward strand.
TTGGGGCCATTTTGTGCAGATTTATAAAATTAACCAGAGATCTGATCTCTGGTTAATCTTATAAACGCTAATTGCTACCACAAGTTCGTGGTAGCAATAACCAGCCACTTGCAATGGCTGATTAATTATCTTGTGCCCACAAACGGGCAAATTCGCCCATTTGCGGGCACACAATAATTTAGTGTTCAACTTGTAATCTAGCCCTATGTAAGCTAATTCATTTTTATATAAATATATATTGATGAACAAAAAAAGACATTTTAAATTGAATGTCCTTAGCATTAGTCCTTTTATATTATCCTAATGGTTTTCATACCTACAGAGTTGATGCATAGAAAGAGGTCTTTATGTTTCTATATCTGAGATAAATATAATCATGTGCAAGTGGTTGAATTGAAATAAAAGAAAGAAAATAAAAACCATGAGCTTGTAGGATGTGCAGAAGTTAAAAAAAAAATGGTCAAATGGTTGATGTACACCCTTAACAAGACTATATTTTCAATAAACTCCATGAAAACATGTCCTGTATAATGAGAGGTGAATGATTTCCAGCAAGTTACTTGTGCCTGTATTTGCAGCTCTACCTACAGTTTACGTCATTCCCAGGCACAAACAATCGGCCAGATTACGAGTTTTGCGTTATGAGTGGTGCGGTGCTAACGAGCAGTTTTTTCTCACCGCTCACTTCCCAACAGTGCTTTTATTACCCGGCGTTAAAAGGCAAGAAGTGAGCGTAGAGCAAAATTGTGCTCCTTACCGCACTCCAATACCAGCGCTGCTTAAGTCAGCGGTGAGCTGGTCGTATGTGCTCGTGCACGATTTTCCCATAGGAATTAATGGGGAGAGCCGGCTGAGAAAAAGTCTAACACCTGCCAAAAATCAGCGTAACGCAGCCCCATTGATTCCTGTTCCAATCAGCCAATAGAATGCGAGCTCAATCCTATTGGCTGATTGGATCAGCCAATAGGATTGAACTTTAATCCTATTGGCTGATTGTGGGAGGCCGGAAGTTTAGGGGTTAATAACTTTCTTATAGTGGCGGCGATGTTGAGGAGCGGCGGATTAGGGGTTAATAGCTTTTATTAGTGGTGGCGATGTTGGGGAGTGGTGAAATAGGGGTTAATAACTTTATTATCATGTCGGCGATGTCAGGGAGTGGTGGAATAGGGGGTTACTAACTTTTATTAGTGTTGGCGATGTCGGGAGCGGCATAACACCCTAACATAAACCCCAAGTCTAAACACCCCTAATCTGCTGTCCCCGACATCGCCAACACCTACATAAACTTATTAACACCTAATCTGCCGCTTTCGGCATCACCGCCACCAAAATATATCTATTAACCACTAATCTGCCTCTCCCAATATCACCGCCACTATACTAAAGTTATTAACCCCTATTACCCCGCACCTCAACATCGCCCACACTATAATAAATATATTAACCCCTATTCCGCCACTCCCTTACATCGCCGCCACTGGCCTTCCACATCACTGCCACTAAATAAACCCATTAACCCCTAAACCGCTAGCCCCCACATCACAAAAAAATAATTAAACTATTAACCCCTAAACCTAACATCCCCCTAACTTTAAATTAAAATTACAAGATCCCTATCTTAAAATAAATAAAAACTTACCTGTGAAATAAAAAAAAACTAAGTTTAAACTATAAATTAAACTAACATTACTATTATACTAAAATTAAAATAACTATCAATATAAAAAATAAATGACTCATTAAAAAAAACTAACACTACTAAAAAAATTAAATCTACAGTTACAAAAAATTAAAAATACTAAATTACGAAAAATAACAAAATAAATTATACAAAATAAAAACAATTACACCTAATATAATAGCCCTATCAAAATAAAAAAGCCCCCCCAAAATAAAAAAAAAACCCTAGCCTACAATAAACTACCAACAGCCCTTAAAAAGGCCTTTTTTAGGGCATTGCCGTAAATAAATCAGCTCTTTTAATTGAAAAAAAATACAACGACCCACCCAACAGTAAAACCCAACCCCCAACCAACCCCCCAAAATAAAAAAAACTAACTCTAAAAAAAACCTAAGCTACCCATTGCCCTGAAAAGTGCATTTGCATGGGCATTGCCCTTAAAAGGGCATTCAGCTCTTTCTTGCCCTTAAAAGGGCATTCAGCAATGCACATACAAATGCCCCTTTAGGAGTAATGGGTATTTTAGGATTTTTTTGGGATTTAGGTTTTTTATTTTGGGAGGTGGTTGGGTGGGGGTTTTAATGTTAGTGGGGACTTTGTAATTTTTTAATGTAAAAGAGCTATTTAACAAAAGCCCTTTTAAGGGCTATTGGTAGTTTATTGTTAAACTAGGTTAGGGGGTGTTTTTATTTTGGGGTGGCTTTTTTGTTTTTATAGGGCTATTTTATTAGGCTTAATTTTTATTATTTTGGATAATTGTGTTTATTATTTTTCGTAATTTTAGCGTTTTTTTATGAAAATGCTCGATTTTTTTTATTTTTTCGTAGTGTTAGGTTTTTTTTAAATTTGTAATTTAGTTTTTTTTATATTTTGTTTATTTTATTAAAATAGTTATGTTAGGTTTATTTACAGTTTAATCTTAGTTGTTTTTTTTTATTTCACAGGTAAGTTTTTATTTATTTTAAGACAGTTATATTGTAAATTTAATTTAAAATTAGGGAGGTGTTAGGTTTAGGGGTTAATAGTTTAATTTAGTGATATGCAATGTGGAAGGCCAGCGGTTTAGGGGTTAATATGTTTAGTTTAGTATTAGTAATGTGGGGGGCCAGCGGATTAGGGGTTAATAGATTTATTATAGTAGTTGCAATGTGGGGGTCAGCGGTTTAGGGGTTTTTATGTTTATTTAGTGTTGGCAATGTGGGTGGGCGGCAGATTAGGGGTTAATAGGTGTAATATAGTATTTGCAATGTGGGGTGGCAGTTTAGGGTTAATAGGTTGTTTATGGGTGTTAGTGTAATTTGTAACATTATAGTTATAAGTTTTTGTAAAACATTTTTGTTTTGCAAAATCCGTAACTACTGGTCTCAGATAGTGGAATGGATCGCGGCGGTATAGACTATAACGCAAGCATTTTAGCCGGATGGCACAACCTGTAATACAGGCGCTATGAAAATCCCGCACTCAAAAGCCATTTTTTGAGTGCTGAATGGCGAGTTGGGTAAAGGTTAAAATGCTTGCGGTATAGCTGTACCGCAGCGAAATGTAATACGGGAGACCTGCATATTCTGCATGCAAAGGTAAATTTTTCAGAGGTATAGCCGTACCGCACCGTACTGCACAACTTGTAATTTAGACCAATGTTTCTTATATTAGGAACAGGCACAAACTTTGTCAGAATCAGGCACAAACATACAAAGCTTGTATCTTGAATGCAATGAAACCAAACATCCCATCAGTGCTTCCCGTTTTTCTAGCTACAGTGCTGGGTTAATAATTTATCTTAGGATATGCCTGTGCATATTACAGACCTTATTTACTATAACGGATGGATATTTCTGTGCTGTATTGACAACAAATAAAAGAATGGTATCCTGAATATGCTGTCCATGGTACTGATTTTTTTCACTGGCATGAGTACAGTAACTATTTTCTGGATTGCGCTGTCCATGGTGCCGTAAAACAGTGATATCACGATTTTTCAAAGAAGGGATTTCTTAAACAGAGATTGCACACTAGATTTTTCTTTGCATAAATGTTTTGTAGATGATCCATTCATATAGCCCATCTGGTAGTGATTTTGTAACAACATATAATTTTGCTTATTTTTTAAGAACAGTGTGGTGATTTTCAGACTATTAACCAATCCCCACAGTGTCAGATGTATACACACATTTCAGCTCCCTGCTGGGTCCCACATTACAGACTCCTGCTGGCTCCTGTTTATGTTATGTGTTTTTTTTATATGCAGAGGGAGGGGGGGTTCTGAAGAGGGTTTTCCCAGCTCCTCTTTATAGTGGTGTCTATTACTTGCAGTTAAATTGGTGTATACTGTCCCTTTGGGTTTTTTTCACCCACAGGGATGCATGTGTATCTGTATCAACCACTGTGCTGCAGATATGCAGAGGTAGAATTGTAGTCACCTATTTCACAACAGCATGACACAGCCATGTGCTGCACATAACCAGCCTGAAGTGGCATGACATTTGTTCAAATACTCCCATTGGTATCTGACACAACCCTTATTAAATGTGGGCAAGTGAGAGATAGAGGGAAGAGCAAATAGGTGCTGAACTGCCCATAGTCATAGGATTGATAACTCAATTATAAAACTGTATGAAAACTGTTTTTACAGTCAGGTCATATTCAAACTGTTTCAGGGTATGTTGGATCAAAATGTGACCTTGTGATTTTCTCAGTTTTTGCAACCAAGTTCAGTAACATTTAATGAAACCATATGCCACCGTAAATAACACACGTTTAACTTATTATTCTGCAGGTCCATCAAACTTTTATTGTCTTTACACAGTCTGAAAAGCAAATTCAGTAATAGTAATAGAACTTTAGTGAATCTAAACAGTGAATCGAAACAAAATATCCATTTATATAAAACTCTTTCCCTTTAATGATATCGCAGTCTGTGAAAAATGTTCTGGGTAATGGGCATTCAAGCTATTTTTACGTCTTTACAACTGAGATATCAATTTAAAGGGACACTGAACCCAATTTTTTTCTTTCATGATTCAGATAGAGCAGCAATTTTAAGCAACTTTCTAATTGACTCCTATTATCAAATTTTCTTCATTCTCTTGGTATCTTTATTTGAAATGCAAGAATGTAAGTTTAGATGCCGGCCCATTTTTGGTGAACAACCTGGGTTGTTCTTGCTGATTGGTGGATAAATTCATTCACCAATGAATAAGTGCTTTCCAGGGTGCTGAACCAAACAAATAGCTTAGATGCCTTCTTTTTCAAATAAAGATAGCAAGAGAACAAAGAAAATTTGATAATAGGAGTAAATTAGAAAGTTGCTTAAAATTGCATGCTCTATCTGAATCGCAAAATAAAAAATTTGGGTTTAGTGTCCCTTTAAGTAAATGCTAAAATGTATAGTTCCTAAAAGCCGAGCTTGTGAAACGCTATAATTTAGGAACCAATAAGCTTTTATATAGCTTTGCCTCTTTGATTTACAGCACACAGTCTAAGAAAACTCTAACAAATTGACATACAGAGAGTGAATCAAAAGAAAGCAGCAATGTATTATGATTGTGAACTCATAAGCCATGATAAACTTTCTGATAATAAGATCTTCACCTCTGTAACACAAGGGCTGAACCAGTATCATACCAGGTAGTCATGTGCACAAAGTATCTAACAAAATAGTAGCAAACCAGAAAAAAATGTATTTAGTGTCAAAATCTAATGTGCTCCCTCTTATTGTTTAACAGGTTAAGTTTAGATGAAGGCCGATCATGGAACAGATATGGGTTTACTTCTTCTCCTCTGTTTGTTGACGGTGCACTGGTGGAGCCTGGAGTAGAAAATCAGATAATGACGTAAGGACCAATACTCTATTGCTGAAATGATAATGAAATGTTCCATGAATCAGAATCACACAGTTTGATGTTTTCCTTATATTATAATGCAATCCTAAAAACATTAAGCAATTGAATCTTCATTCTTCCATAAAGAAAAACAGAATAAAATGTATTTTTTATACAACAGAAAGTCACCACCCCAATTTGCCTGAATACATTGTGCTGTGCAAAGTAAATTATATAAAATATGTGTAAATATCTCAACTCCAAGTTTATGTGGCTATTACTGCAGCAAAGTTTCTCAAAGACAAATAATGTCATTACTTCCCAGAAACATTACGTAACTAGCAGATTCATATATATATTATACTATATAAAAAAAAAACTATATGGAGCAAGAAGTAAATTAAAAACAAACCCCCCAAAAAATAGTCAATATCAGTCATTAAACTTGTATTCTATACTAATGGAGAGCATTCAACATTGCTGAAGAAAATCCAGACAGACATATTATATAATTTAAGTCAAAATTAAACGTTCATGATTCCGATAGAACATGCAGTTAAAAACAAAACATTCTAATATACTTCAATTATCAAATTGCACGTTATTTTATATGCACACATTCTGAAGCATTAGCTACTATGGGGTAGTATGTACAAAGATTTACAGTTTAGACGTATACAGCATGCTCGTTTAAGATCTATGTACATTGGGCAGACAGGTGTTGCTAACCTACCTGGCTAGTTTTATAGATACCAGTTTACTCTATTCAAAGCACACAACGAAATGGATAAATGAATGGGCTAGCGTGGGAGCAGCTATACAGAATTTATAATCATAACCCTGAGATAGAGGTTAATAAAGGGCTTAGAGAGAGCATTAAACATAAGCAAAGAGTGTTTATAAAGTATAGGGGGAGCTTTTGATACATTGAGAGACCCTGTAAGCATCAGGTTGGCTGCATGAGGCTTAAGGGAGTAGGATGGAGAAGGTAAGTATTTAATCCCCTCAATCTCAGCTCCCTGAAGCCCTATAAACCCCCAAGACCCATTGTTTGGAAGGCAATTAGCTGTTCTTTTAAATGGTGGGTAACTTCTGGTAGTGGAGTAAAAGCACATCTTAATAAATAAATCAATTAAAAAATAAATAATGAAAAAACGAAATTAATTAAAAACACACACATTTTGTAGGTAGGGGTCTATTTTGGTCTGTAAAAGCTAATCAAAAAGACCCCCAAGAGCCCTAAATTTGAAACCCTAAAGCCCCCTTTTAAATCATTCCCCTATATAGCTTTTTAAAACCATATGATTTTATTTGAGTGGAGGATTATGGGAGCTCTTTGTGTAGATCAAAGTTATATACAATATATTGTTTACAACCTTATTTATTAAAATATTAATAAAAAATAAACATTTTTAATATACATCTTGCTTCCATGTTTTCATATAGATAAAACAATGGTACAGTTTGAACTTACTGAATCTGCTAAAAAAAATATATATATAATTTGTGTGCGGTTCTCACTAAATGACCTACAGTGGGGCATTAATGTGAGCAGCACCTAAAAATCAAAAACAACTCAGCGCGGGAGGTGGAAATGGCTCAGCAGGTAAAGGGTTAAGTTAATCATCTGCATAAAATAGCATAGGAACTGGTGGTGAACTGGAGAGGCTGGTAAAGATAAAGAAGTCTCTTGGTGAATATTCCCCCCCTGGTCACACAGCAAGGACAATATATGTTGTTCATCAGCTGTAAACTGCAAGATCTATTTTTAAAAATATAGCAAAAAAATCTAAAATAAATGCTCCTTATTTACAAATTACTGAAATAGGATTGATTAGCAATGTCTTAGATGGAAATATATTAAAAGTGGTCTACAATCTGAAATAATACAAAACCACTTAATTACCATAGTGCCAGAATGAATTTGTTTTTACAAAAATGATTTAGGTGACACAATATGAGAGAACATTGTTTCCTGCCAGTTTGTTGAGTAGGTAGAAAGGTAAATAACACCATTATACATTATTTATGGTCATGCACTTTTAATGTGTTACTTGTCTTTCTAAAGGCAAGCAAATGTATTAACAAATATGCATTTATAAGATTATGTTAAGCCAATGAGGCCTATTTATTAAAGGTCTGGCGGACCTGATCCGAAAGTGCGGGTCAGGTCCGACAGACCTCGCTGAACGCGGAGAGCAATACGCTCTCCGTATTCAGCATTGCACCAGAAGCTCTTGTGAGCTGCTGGTGCAACGCCGCCCCCTGCAGATTTGCGGCCAATCGGCCTCCAGCAGGGGTTGTCAATCATCCTGATCGTACTCAATCGGGTTGAATTGTGGCAATCTCTGTACGCCTGCTCAGAGCAGGCGGACAGGGTTATGGAGCAGAGGTCTTTAGACCGCTGCTTCATAAATGCTGTTTCTGGCGAGCCTGCAGGCTCGCCAGAAACACAGGCCCTCAAGCTCTATTCGGAGCTTAATAAATGGGCCTCAATATATGGTTTATAAGGTTTACAATGATTCGTAAATTATTTTTGTGTGTTTCAATTTGTGTGGCAACAGACATACGGAATAGCTACTGTTTGTGTAATAATTCTTTCTTTGACAAAATATATCTAGGAATAAAGTAAGTTGTTTGGGTCGTGCCTAGGAAATGTTTGATCTTTAATAGATCTGTGGGAATCTGAAGTTTTTTTCTTTTACATATAAACAAATTTTAATGTCATTGTGACAGACCCTTCTGTCAGGACTGAAGGAGTTAATTGTGTTTAGCTAAGAATCTAATTTCTAAAGACAGGTTTTCTGGCCTCAGCTATTGTGTGCTATAATTACATTTAAGTAATAAACAGGCCATTGTTTAATCACCCTCAGAGAGCAGACGCTAGGTGATAAGACAAGCCAAATGTGTTTAAGTTGTTATCTGCCTAAGTAAAGTATTTAAGTAATGTAATTCTACTGTTTCATAAAAGGGCGTCTTCCCCTTTTTATCTAATGTACAAGAGTCTTTCAACCCCCCCATCTGGGGTCAAACCTGTATAAATACTAGGCATCTAGCCTTTAATAAATGACATTCTGTTTTAAACCTGAAACTGGCTGGGTTGTGAATTGCTGATTCCCTATGCAGGACATTGTTCATATGGTATTAACCCTTGGTACACTGGTGGTACCGTAACATTGGTGGCAAGCGACGGAATGAACCTTATCGCCCAGAAGAGCAACTACACAAGCCAGTAACCTCAGGAAGAGGGGGATTATTACAATACTGACAAAGATGGAAAGAGTACCAGGGACAGAAGGAACTAATGGGCCCAGCATAGCAGACAGAACTCCTGAAGAAGCAAGCTTTGATCGGGCGGTTAAAATAAGACTGGCATATTATGGCCCCAACCCATCTGCTGAAATTATCGACCGGGTCATAGCAGCTGTGGAGGCCAACCTACTTCGCCAAAGCGGCGCTGCAGCAGCCCAAGTCACAGCAACCCCAGTGGAAAAGGGAAAAGTAAATTTTGCAGCTTTTAAAAACTTCCTGGAAACAGAAGGAGAGATTGATGGGTACCTTGCGGATTTTGAGAGGCAATGTGCACTACACAAGGTACCCGCAGAGGACTGGGTCATGATATTATCCGGAAAATTATCCGGCCGGGCCAGTGAGGCTTTTCGGGCCATTCCAGATGAGGAAGTCGGGAATTATAATACTGTAAAAGAGGCTCTGCTCTCCAGGTATGCGGTTACACCGGAGGCATACCGGAGGCGGTTCAGAGACACTGTTAAATTAACTGGAGATTCCTACCTTGAGTGGGCATGTAAGGTGCACCGCACAGCAGCTCACTGGATAGCGGGGTGCCAAGCCGTGTCTGGGGAAGAGGTGCTGCAGCTATTCCTGTTGGAACATTGCTTCGACAAGTTACCCGCAGGAGTTCGAGAGTGGGTTCGGGACCGTAAACCCTCCACCCTGCATGAAGCGGCTCGCTTGGCAGATGAGTATACGGATGCCCGCAAACTGGACACTTCTACCACTAAGCCCCCTGCTAGAGTGGAGTACAGACCCCCAGTCACCCCAGCAGCTGCCAGTTACCAACCCCCGGCGCACCGCTATACCACACGGCCTCTGGCCACGAACTACCCTCAGAGAGCCCGGTTCAATTTGCGGGGCTACTCACAACCTATTCGGTGCTTTGGATGTAAGCAACTAGGGCACAAAAGACCAGAGTGTCCCCTTAATGCAGCGAACCAAGCACAGTCCTGGAGAAGACCTGCCGGCGGAATCACACGTAACCCTCAGCCTGCGGCCCGCTACGTAGAGGCGCAAGAATGCTGGGGCATCCTACATGAGGCAGACCTTGTGCAAGCTGCCCACCGGAATAACCGGCAACTGGTTAAAGTGAATGGGAAGGAGGTCAGTGGTCTACGGGATACTGGTGCTACCATGACCTTGCTTCGAAAGAACTTGGTGTCTGAGAAACAGCACACAGGAGACACTGTGGCTGTGAGGGTAGCAGGGGGCACTGTGTTCCGCCTACCTGTTGCCAGGGTACATTTGGATTGGGGAGTGGGCGCTAGACCTGTGAATGTGGGGGTCATGAAGGATTTACCCGCTGATGTTCTCCTTGGAAATAACTTGGCCCCCCTTGTTTCTGGCTATGCTCCTATGGGTCCCGCTGATGTTAACCCTGTGACTACCCGTGCCCAGATCCGTGCAGCAGAGACTGACCCCCCTGCTGCTAAGCCCCAGGACGCTGAGCTCAGTAAATCTCTGTCCGCTATTGATACGTGGAAGTCCCGTTACAATGCGCTGATGAAGGAGAAGAGGAGCGCAGAGGAAAAAGCACGTTTAGAACAGGAATCTCTGCTAGACAGGCTGCACCGACAGACTGCAGAAAACACCAGCTTGAGAGTGGAACATGAAACATTAAAGACAAACTTAGTGACACTTGAGGAGAAGCTGACGCTGGCTCATAGTGAGGTGCAGCAACTCAAGGGCACCCTATGTCAGTATGAAGGGATTGTGGATACCTATAAAGAGCAGGTACAGAAAACTCGTAAAGAAGCTGATGGGATTTTGAAGGACTGTTTAGCCCTAGTCTGGGCACTGAGGAAGTTGAACCCTTGTTTGTATGGACAGGAATTCTCTCTCATAACGGAGCTACAGATGGATTGTCCTGACAAACTGACATGCCTACCACCTCCTAGTCCGGTCATCCCCAGGTTGACCCGCCAAAGGGTCAAGCCGGGTCTGCCGGAGTGTTCCACAAGGGGGGAGCTATGTGACAGACCCTTCTGTCAGGACTGAAGGAGTTAATTGTGTTTAGCTAAGAATCTAATTTCTAAAGACAGGTTTTCTGGCCTCAGCTATTGTGTGCTATAATTACATTTAAGTAATAAACAGGCCATTGTTTAATCACCCTCAGAGAGCAGACGCTAGGTGATAAGACAAGCCAAATGTGTTTAAGTTGTTATCTGCCTAAGTAAAGTATTTAAGTAATGTAATTCTACTGTTTCATAAAAGGGCGTCTTCCCCTTTTTATCTAATGTACAAGAGTCTTTCAACCCCCCCATCTGGGGTCAAACCTGTATAAATACTAGGCATCTAGCCTTTAATAAATGACATTCTGTTTTAAACCTGAAACTGGCTGGGTTGTGAATTGCTGATTCCCTATGCAGGACATTGTTCATCTGGTATTAACCCTTGGTACACTGGTGGTACCGTAACAGTCATCAAGACAACTTACGAATGCCTGGTGTATTGTTGTGCAAGATAAATGATTAAGCACACTTGTGGTGCAAAATATGTTATTTTTAGGTCTGTGTTGTGTAATATTCCAGGTAAACATTCTGTTATTTTAGCACCTAGAAGAATTTATCTAAAATCACTGGGTATTCTTGCCCAGTAGACATTAACCCAGATGTGTGTGTGATTTAGCTTATTAAACTAAATCTGTATTTACAGTGGAATATTTGTCATTAGTACTAGTCAGCAGTTGCCTAAGAGTTGGCAAGTCAAATGATCCTAGTAATGTGTAAAATAGTATTCAACCACTCTCAAGCATATATTTATTGTTATATCTATCTCTGACCAGATGTCTGAAACTGATGTTGAAATTGAAGAATCAATGTCCCTCTTAGGGATTGTTAGTATGAAATATTGAAAATTAACATTTTAATCCTAAATGGGGCATGCCCGGGCATCTTAATATTAAAGGCTAGCATTCATTGTTCAAGTGTAACACTTGATTTAAATATTATTTTCACTACTAATTCCCATAGACTCATTAAATTCTGAAATATTTTTATATTTATTTTTATATATAATTTAGATTAGATGAAGGTGAAATTAACATTTTCTTTTTGAGGAAAACTAATAGGTAGAAGAGTTTGACCTACCGAAGATAAGATTGTAACTGGAATATAACCATTAAATTTACTTTTGCTGAGGGCATGGCCTTTGGCAATAAACATTGTATTACTGAGGCTTACTTATTTCCTTGACAGCTATATAATTTATATTATTTTTTAGCAGACGCAGATTATGTCAGGTCTAAAGAGTTTCTTATAGACTTTAGAATAGAAAAAAAGATTAAATTCCCCAAATAACTGTGATCTGAAGGGAAAAAAATGGGGAACACAATCTTGTTAGCTTGTGCAATGCTTGCAGCTGTAGGACTAAAATTATTATATTTTCTAAATCACAATGTTTTCTGTGGGTATGAGAAATAATGTGGCTTTTTTCAATGACAAAGCATGAAAATCCAAATAAGTGGTAGTTTTGGACAATAACATTTGGGGGGCTAAAAAAGTGAACACAAATTTAAACGTTTAGTACTGGCTGTGAACCTTGTCTTCTACTGTCTTACCCTACCTCTATTCAAAAACAAAAGTGGAAGCTCATACTTACATACAGTGCCATGCATGGGCCATAAAACTGTGGACTAGGTCAAGGAGGGCTGTGTACAGAGTTGTGTTTTATAAGTGGGATCATGGCAAGTGGAAGAAAAGTCATGGGTTTTCTGTGAGTAGAATCATCCAGGATATTATTCTTATTATTTATTTGTATAGCACCACAATATTCCACAATACTGGATATGATATGAATAGGTGTTTTGAGGTTTAGTAAGTCAGTCTGAGGGCATGGCTAAGTGTGAAAGGACAGAAAGGCATGGATAGAATATTTTCAGCTTCCTACCTAAACAGTGTAGGTACTTTTTGTTCAGCTGCACCCCTTCCATATAGCCACTACTTGATGCTTGTCTCCTTGTATTGCATAGTTAATTGGAGATTTTATAAAAAACAAATAAGTCACTGCATTGCAAGTGCAAAAAACCTGTCACCTTTAAGTTTTGAGGATGAAAGGGGAGAGCTTAGAACCCCTACACGTAGTACTGGCTCTGGCCCAGAGCAGCAGAAGCTCAATAAATAATTGTGTTGTTATGAAGTCATCAGACATCTCATTTAAATGCCACCTGTGTGATTAGAGTGTCTCTCCTTGCAGTGAATGCCCTGTTCTATTTTCTACATGAACCAAATACATTATGAGCACCTGTGCCTGTAGCATTTTATCCACTAGATCACGCACACAGATTTTCATTGCTATGTTCACAAGCACATTTCTCACAGATATATTTCTTTCTGTACACATTTCTTTGTAATTCATTTACTGGGCCCTCTGGCACCAGAGGATTTGATAACAAAATGAAATTTAAGCTTACACCAGTTCATCAAATTCATGCTCATTTAGAAAAAAAACAAAAAAACTAGTTGCACAGTTATCAGTGCAGAAAGGATTAGGGAGACGTTTGTGTGTTTGTTTACTATACAAATGCCAGCCGCACTGAGCTTTTCAAGTCAGCATGAAGGATCCACACAATCGTCCACACGCTGGGTCCCTACACTAGTAGCAAACATATCTGTCAGAAACCCTGATGTAGACTTATTGCTGCTAATGAAAGCTACATGAATAAATGTGCTGGGGATAATACAGGTACCAGGCTCTAAATAATAAGTTTCATGTACAGAAGGCGTCTGTAGCATTAATCTCACAGTCCCTATGCACCGCCTGAAGGAAAATCAAGAGTTGAGATTATTTGTGAGGTTTATGACAAATTCCTGTGTTGCTTTTCAGATTTAATCAATCTTTCCTTCCTCCGGGTTAGAATAGAAATCATCTTCAGTACCCAGTGGTTTTGAATTCAATAACTTTTTGCATCGAAGGCCCTAAAAACATAACAGTACATGGGGGGGGGGGGGGGGATTACTATGAAAGTATAATGCTTATTGATTTATAATCTCGCTTGTCACTGTACTTGCTGTGGGATTAAATTAGAGCAATTTCCTTTATTATCAATATGATTTACAGATGAGCTATAAAGAGGGATTTATCTCCTCGCCTGAGCCGATTTGTCTGAGCTTTTGCATTTGAGCAATATGAAAGCAGAAAGCATTATGAGAGAAGATAGAAAAGGCTATATTTAGTGTAACTGCCGTCTTTCTAGCAGCAATGGTATAGGGCGAGTCTGGAGTTGGATGACACAAGCTGGTTTACTATCAGGGATAAGCACGAACCAAGGCTGTCGCAGACATTTTCTAAAGTAAAGACCTTAGTGAAGGACACCAAGGTACATTTCAAATTAAAAACATCATTATATAGTAATCAATGTTATTATACTGATGCAGATACCACTAATCCTATAACCAGCCCTCCTCTGGCTATACCCATGTGTGTGCCAGTGTCACTACTGTTTCATTATATAGCGCTGGGTGTTATTATACTGATGCAGATACCACTGATCCTATAACCAGCCCTCCTCTGGCTATACCCATGTGTGTGCCAGTGTCACTACTGTTTCATTATATAGCGCTGGGTGTTATTATACTGATGCAGATACCACTGACCCTATAACCAGCCTTAGTCTAGTTATACGCATGTGCCAGTGTCACTTCTGTTTCTTTGTATAGTGCTGGGTGTTATTATACAGATGCAGATACACATCCAGTATTTCACTCAGGCTTTATTTATTCCATAACTTATCATCCAATATCGCTAGCAGTCTCTTGACAAGCCACTAACTTTATTCACACTACATATTTTCCCTTTCCTATTATTTAATCAGAAACAAAATATATACTAAGGTTGTGAATCACAACCTTAGTTTATCTTTTCTTTCTAATTAAAAACTACTTATAATAAACCTCAGGTGCTGGTTAAAGTGCTTTACCTTTGCATATAAAGCTCCAAGGACACAGTGACAGCTTGCTTCTTGAATCTTCCCTCTTTCTCAGTCTCACTCAGAGTTATTTTCCTGGTACTAAGCGGCATCTCGTGGGAGTGGCCCCAACCCTGCAAAACGTGGCGCTGCGTGTGTCAAGGAGGAGTCAGGACCAGCATTCATCTGTCTTACTCCTCCCTCCCCGTAGCAAAATGGGTGGCGGACACTGCAAGGGCCAGTCACGGACACCAGTGTCCGTGTACGGACACCTTGCCTATCCCTGTTTACTATTGGGGAGAAAAATCTACTGAAAGGCAAATGAATACGTATATAAGATTAAGATAATATAATCTAATATCATTTGACATTTATGGCATTTATTTGATGCTTTTAGAAACAGCTGAATCATTTGGATATGTCTAGAAATAATCTAAAAGGTTACGTGACTCATACCGTTGTAGTGTTAAATGCTTCTTTTTGTATGTGAGTGAAGTTCCTGCTGTTTTTATATTTACTTGTGGTAGGCAATGTCCCAGTGTTTGCAGTGACAATGTTTGCTCAGTGATAACATTTGTATTCCACATCTTTAGGCATTCAATGGACCTGTGACAAATATATAATGTAGGTAACTTACAACAGTGATGCTACAGGGTCAATGCCCCCCTTCCTGAGAGCAACACAATGAACAAACTTAGTTTACATACCCTATATACAGAAGTTTTTTCACAGTTTTGTTAGACTCCAAGACATAATTTTTTTTTTAAGTTAAATACATTATTTATTTGATACTTTGACATGTTTTCACCCAATTGAAAGAGAGACAGATTTATATTTACAAACACACAAATATAAACACACACACACTCAAACATACATACAAACACACTCACACATACATACAAACACACTCACACATACATACAAACACACTCACACATACATACAAACACACTCACACATACATACAAACACACTCACACATACATACAAACACACTCACACATACATACAAACACACTCACACATACATACAAACACACTCACACATACATACAAACACATTGGAGAATTTAAATCTCCCTGGTCTCGTCTGACCAGGGAGATTGACAGCTCCTACCCACATGTGATTGGCTGTGCGTGGGCAGGGGGCGGGGTTGCACGCAAGCAAAAAGGACAGGTCAGGCAGACAGGGCCGCCCATGTCCACCATGGATTGATAAATCGAACTCAATGCATCAGAGATAATATTGTTCGTAAAAGAAAAAAGGGTAAAAGAAAATTTACAATTTTGATCATTATGTCTCTTTAAATCTTAATCTCCATCTCGCTGCAATTCTGCTTTAAGCCATGTGTAAAATATAAAATTGTTATAATAAATAAGCAAAACAGACAGTCGTGTAATAAAATTAGCACGTGCATGTTCTCACCGTGTGTTCACTAAATAAAACTAATGTGAACATGAAATCTGGCTACTTAGTTAAATTATTATTAGTCACATAATGTCACAATTAAACTTACATACATAGCAGTATGCTTTTTATTTGTATTGTTGGGTATTAGAGACACGAAAATCCAATTTTTTATTCAGATAGAAAATACAATTTTAAACAATTTTCCTATTCACTTCTCTTTTCAAATTCACTTTATTTTTTGGTATCTTTTGTTGAGGGAGCATCAATGCGCTTCTGGGAGCTAGCTGAACACATTGGGTAACCCAATGACAAGGGAATATCTGTGCAGCCACCAATCACAAGCTAGCTCTCAGTAGCGTATAGCGGCTTAGGTATGCTTTTCAATATAGATATGCATTTGTGTTGTTGCAACAAATAGCCAAATGAATGCACCAACTCATTTTAGGAATAATGAATGTCTACTAACTAAATGAATTAGTATATATTTGTTATCCTTTAAATTAGGTTTTAAAGTTAAATATTTACCTGCACTAAAGAACTGATCTAGCAACACTTAGGGGCCTTTTTATCAAGCTCCATATGACTTGCCAGAAACACAAGGTCTAAAGACCGCTACTCCGTAACCTGTCCGCCTGCTCTGAGGCAGCAGACAGACATCGCCGGAAATCAACCAATCCAATATGATCGAGTTGATTGACACTCCCTGCTGCATTTATCGATGTGCAATATCGGATCATGTCCGCTCGCACGTTCTTAAATAGGCCCCGCGGTGCAGGATTTATCAATTTGCCAGCAGGCAGGATTCACATGTTGCAAACCTGTCCGAATCATATCGCAAATTGTGGGGCGAATTTGTTCCCCATATTTATCTTTGCACTATGGAACACACGTGCAATATAGCCCCCTTAACCTCATGCAACCACTTGCATGAGATTAGGGTTTGTCAATCACCCGGGTCGAATGAATCCGGGGGGATTTTCATCGGCATCTGCAAAGAGGGTATATGAAGCAACTGTTTAAACCGCTGCTTCATAAATATCAGTTGCAGGATCAAATGAGCAATCCTGCAACTAACTGGGGTAATCACCTTGTAATAAATCTTGCCCTAATTCTTCTTTTAGCGTGGCTCCTGGAATCTGTAAAAGAGGGTCGGATTAGCGCGGCTCCTCGCCTCGCTATAGATAAGTACTTAAGCTACAGGTAAAACTGCATCCCCTGTAGTAAAGAATCATTTGCATTTGTTTGAACTAAAACAAATTCAAAACTTGACGAATATTCAGTGTTCATTTCATCTCAAACTAAGCAAATACCAAATAGTGCAGCACACGAATATTCTGACAAATTTGTGCCGAATGATTTGTCTGAAATGAAATTATTCAGTGCTGCACAAGTCTACCTTTCAACAAAGGATACCAAGAGGAAAAAGCAAATGAGATAATAGGAGTAAATCGGAAAGATGTTTAAATCGTTCTATCTAGATTATGCAAGTTTAAAGGGACATGAAACCCAAACATTGTCTTTAATGATTCAAAAAGAGCATAAAATCTTTATGTTTCCAGCATCCTATTATCAAATTGGCTTTTTTCCCATGATCCTCTCTGTTGAAGAAATACCCAGGTAAGTGTCTGGTGCAGTAAATGTCAGGAAATAGCGCTGCCCTCGAGTGCTCTGGCAAATAGAAAACATTCTTTCAAAACTGCTGCCATATAGTGATCCAGACACGTGCACGCTCCTGATCTTCCCTGCTTTTCAACAAAATATGCAAAGAGAACAAGGCACATTTGATTATAGAAGTAAATTAGAAAGTTATTTAAAATTGAATAATCTATCTAAATCATGAAAAAAATACATTGGGTTTTGCTTTACTGTCCCTTTATTATAATATGGTGAGGATTCACATGCTGCATGGATGTAAGATTATATATTAAAGGGACAGTAAAGTCAAAATTAAACTTTCCTTATTCGGATAGAGCAGCAATTTTTAACTACTTTCCAATTTACTTCTGTTAACAAGTTTGCTTTGTTTTCTTGGTATCTTTTATTGAAGAGTAAAACTAGGTAGTCTCATAAGAGTTCAGGAGTGTGCACGTGTCTTTAGTACTTTGTTATAGAATTTTTCAAAACACTGCTATAGAGTACTAAAGACACGTGCACTCTCCTGAGCTCTTATGAGCCTACCTAGTTTTACTCTTTAATAAAAGATACCAAGAGAACAAGGCAAATTGGTTAAAGGGACATAATACTCATATGCTAAATCACTTGAAACTGATGCAGTATAACTATAAAAAGCTGAAAGGAAAATATCACCTGAGCATCTCTATGTAAAAAAGGAAGATATTTTACCTCACAATCTCCTCAGCTCAGCAGAGTAAGTTCTGTGTAAAAAGTTATACTCACCTGCTCCCAGCTGCAGGTAAAAAAAAATAAAAAAATGAAGAAATGAACAGCAGCCAATCAGCATCAGCAGTGCTGAGGTCATGAACTCTTACTGTGATCTCATGAGATTTGACTTAACTCTCATGAGATTTCATAGTAAGCTTCCTTTACCTGATTGGTGAAATAATATGAGAGTGCACGATGCTCATCCCTTCTGCTGTCCTAGGACAGACACACTAAAATGCTGCTTAGAAATCCTTTTCAAGTGTTTAAACATTTGTGTATTATGGCCCTTTAACAGAAGTAAATTGAAAAGTTATTTACAATTACTGCTCAATCTGAATCATGAAAGTTTCATTTTAACTTTACTGTCCCTTTAAACAAAGTCAAACTTGTTTTCCCCCCACAAATTCATTACTTTACAAATAGAAAATCTGTACAAATGACCCCACAGGAAAGCTCCCTCCTCTGAAACCTACTGCTGTTGTCAGGAAGAAAACTATCCATCCATTATTTTAAGTTTAAATTACAGGATAAGCAGGCAAACAAATGAAACCTACTGCTGTTGTCAGGAAGAAAACTATCCATCCATTATTTTAAGTTTAAATTACAGGATAAGCAGGCAAACAAAATAAATGAAAATGTATTGCAAACTTTTTTCAACAAAAATAAATGAACCTTTCATGGGAAATGAAATTGTGTTGGGTTTGCAGAATCTTTCCCAGTGACATAAATGAGCTGGTCAGACATTTTCTTCTTGATACCAGTCCCAAGGTTAAACCTGGCAGCATCAGGTACCACCTCATTTCCTAAGCAAATGAATCTTAAAGATAAAACCAATGTGGCGCATCTGTCTATATTTGCTACATTTTCTTTCCCCCCCCCAGAATGATTCATATAAAACCATCTTTCAAGTTTTTCAGATTCGCACATTTATAGGACTATAAACAGCTGAGAAGTAAAATCATTTCTATTTTATGTTACTGTATTTTATGCATTTTAACAGGTTTGCAAAGTTGTCAAGTTTTGCAGGGACTTTAATAAAGAAAAAAAAATGAAAACCTAAATGTCATCTCTGAGAGAAACAGAAAAATACTAAAAAAAACTTCTAATGCTGATTTTTATTAGCATCCAAACAGCTTTTATTATACTATAGCCCAGAATTCAGATGAGATCTTCAGAATTTTACTGCAAGTCTTTACACACACACATCAGAATCCCCACTTGTATCTGGTTCTAAATGCAGTGCTATATCTTATTCCTTTTATATTCTTGTCAATGATTTTCTTTGATCAAAGGTATGACTAGACTGTGTTCTTTTGTGTATTGATCAATAGGCAATAACCTGCAAAAGAAAGATATCTTAACAGTAAACAAAAATAATAATAATAATAATATTAATAATAAAATACTAATGTAGACCCTACAAAGATGTGATATAGTCACTGTACCCTAAATATGCTTTCACATCTCTCTCCAGTCTACAAGGGAGAATAAAGCCTCAAAACTAATTATTGTCTTGCTCTGTGATCCTAACTGCATTGTTTTGGTTACAATATTACTAATAACAATATCAGTGCTGAATTATCATGGGGAGAATTCTTCTTTATTGAGATTTTGTTGCAAGAATGTTGCAAATCACCCAACTCAATAAAAGGTTAATGGTGACATGGTGATTTAAGTTGGGGTTAGAATGAAGTTAAATACTATGGTTAGGGTTAGTTATAGGGCAAGGGTTAATACAAAAGTAATGAAGTCTATAGTTAGGGTTGGAGTTAAGTTTTGGATTAGGTTAAGGTGCATGACAAAGGCTAGGGTTTCGGTCTAGTTTAAGTGCTAAGGCTTTGTTATAAGGTTAGTGTTGAACCTAGAGTTACATTTAAGATTAGATTTAGGATAAGGGTTAATGTTAATATTAGAATTAATTTTAGGGCTATGGCTTAGGTTTAGATAACAGTAGGGCTAGGGTCATGGAATTGCTCAAACTAAGCACTAGGTTTAGTGTTAGGATTAGGGTTAATGCTATGGCTAGGGCTAAGTTTCTGCCCCTTCCTGGAATCTTAGGGGTTTCTAGGAACATATTCCTCTGATCACAGCAGTGTTTCCTTAAACATTGATGTGTAGGTGACATTGCTTGAGTTATATTATGTTCATAGTGACATTTTTGACCAGGGTAATATTCTGGCTTCAACATTGTGGTGATCGCAATATTGCTATCAGGGTCTGAATGCTGTGGTAAACTATACTGACTTAGCACAAATAGATAAATACAATGTACTGGCTGAGTGAATAGCCCATGCCTCCCACTAAAAACAGTGACCATGATTAGAAGCTCCTGATTGGTTCACTGATTGTATCCTGCTGAAGAGCAACAATCTATTGAGGCTTTATCCCACAAAGAGGTTAAACATATAATTGCATAAAAACATTTGTTTCATGACCTACACTGATGTGAGATAAAATGAGGGGCCCTAAGCTGATAGTGAGATAAAATAAGGGGGCCTTAAGCTGATAGTGAGATAAAATAAGGGGGCCCTAAGCTGATAGTGAAATAAAATGAGGGTATCCTAAGCTGATAGTGAGATAAAATGAGGGGCCCTAAGCTGATAGTGAAATAAAATGAGGGTATCCTAAGCTGATAGTGAGATAAAATGAGGGGCCCTAAGATGATAGTGAGATAAAATGAGGGGCCCTAAGCTGATAGTGAAATAAAATGAGGGTATCCTAAGCTGATAGTGAGATAAAATGAGGGGCCCTAAGATGATAGTGAGATAAAATGAGGGGCCCTAAGATGAAAGTGAGATAAAATTAGGGTATCCTAAGCTGATAGTGAGATAAAATGAGGGGGCCCTAAGCTGATAGTGAGATAAAATGAAGGGCCCTAAGCTGATAGTGAGATAAAATGAGGGGGCCCTAAGCTGATAGTGAAATAAAATGAGGGGGCCCTAAGCTGATAGTGAGATAAAATGAGGGGGCCCTAAGCTGATAGTGAGATAAAATGAGGGGGCCCTAAGCTGATAGTGAGATAAAATGAGGGCCCTAAGCTGATAGTGAGATAAAATGAGGGGCCCTAAGCTGATAGTGAAATAAAATGAGGGGCCCTAAGCTGATAGTGAGATAAAATGAGGGGGCCCTAAGCTGATAGTGAAATAAAATGAGGGGGCCCTAAGCTGATAGTGAGATAAAATGAGGGGGCCCTAAGCTGATAGTGAGATAAAATGAGGGGGCCCTAAGCTGATAGTGAGATAAAATGAGGGGCCCTAAGCTGATAGTGAGATAAAATGAGGGGCTCTAAGCTAATAGTGAGATAAAATGAGGGGCCCTAAACTGAAAGTGCGCTAAGATTAGGATATCTTATGCCGATAGTGCGCTAAACTGAGGGTGCCCTTTGAATTACAGTTGTAACTCTTAAGTCCCCTCTTATAATAAGAGCACAATGAGCAGCTAAGAGTGATCATCCTTTAAAAGTATAGGGAGTGCTAAAAAACCCAGATTTGTCCCTGTTACGATGCTTTGGTTAAACTTGTTAACCATTTGCTTGTCATACCAGATAGTGAGTTACACTTTGCACATGATCGCACAAAAGATGTCACACTGCGCTGTAGCTTGCTCTCTACTTGTAATCTAACTCAAAGGGCCGCGAGCAGGGGCTGTCAATCATCCTGATCGGATCGGGATGGTTTCACTCCCCAACACTTTAAGTGGCAGAGAGGTTAAGCAGCAGAAGCTTCTACTCAACTAACGTTTGAGGCAAGTCTGAAAAGCTGGGGCCCTGAAGCTGTTTTCACAGCTTGATAGATGGGGCACGAAGAGTTAAATTCCTTTTTTAGACAAATTTAAATGTCCCTTTATATTTCTGAATGAGCTGCACATCTCTTATGCTACAAATACCGAAGCGGAGCTCAGACTTCTGGAAGGAAGTGCAAATATGTCATTTTAAGGCTGTTAATGTGCCATTAAACTCACAGAAACCCTGTCTACATTTTTTATTGAATGCATTTGTACTTTCAGAAACCCATATCTATTGTTTAGTCTTTTCCCAGCAAGTCATTTATCATTTGTCCCTTTATTTAATAACCTAATAGCTGTTTAAATTGCTTGGTGCCTAGTCACTGACCTGTCCTATGTCTATAAGACACCATGTCACCTGACTGCAGTCAGCGGGCTGTAAGGTACGAGCCTCATTTCAGAGCACCAGCCTCTGTCACTGAGCCAGCTGCTAGTAAACATGATCTACACCACAGTTATCTGCAGCTGCGGGTTAAAGGATGAGCGTTCAGATCTAGCACTTTAGACAACAAGAAGCTGTAATGAAGAGCGCTTCCAGCCGTTCTCTGGTAGTTTCAGCCAATCACTAAATGTACTTCCCTGTTAAATACTAACCAGCTTTATGTGCAGGGAAATAAGAGCTCAACATCATTTTTACATAAACATTGCACTTTCATTATTTGGCCCATTTTCTTACAATTTACCTCTAAAACTGTGGTTTTTCACTGCAGTGCCAATAATACAGCCCCTTCAATGTGCTAGGCAGAGATTCATTTATGTTTATCAATAACTGGTCACAGCAAAGGAGATAAGATAAACATATTGAAGGTGTTTTTTATGGAGTGTGTCCCTTGACTGCAAAACAATACACATGTGGTTAACAAAATGGCTTTTTATGATTGTTTTATAAACTATGCACATAATTAAAGTACTTTAATTTTCCTTTAATAAAAAAAAAAAAAAAAACTATTGTATGTTTTTTATAATTGTTGGTTTAATAGCTTTTACATGTGCTACAAAATGTCCCAGTGGAATATCCCTTTAAAAGTTTTAAAATGTAAAGTGTCCCAAATTAATTTGCACCCTTGGTTCATGCAACCTTAAAGGGACATGAATCCCCAAATCTTTCTTTCATGATTCATTTATAGAATAAAATTTAAAATGTTTCCAATTTTCGTCTATTATCAAATTTGCTTTGTTTTCGTGTTATTCTTTATTGAAGAGATATCTAGATAGGTAACGTGCACGTCTGGAACACTACATAACAGGAAATAGTGCTACCATCTAGTGCTCTCGCTAATGTATAATGTTGCAAAATTCCTGCCATATAGGGCTGCAGACACGTGCACACTCCTGATCTTTCTTTCCTGCTTTTTAACAAAGGATAATAAGAACATTTGATAAAAGAAGTAAATTGGAAAGTTGTTTAAAATGTTATGTTCTATATGAATAATGAGAGGAAAATGTGTGATTTTATGTCCCTATATAAAAAAATGCTCCATTAAAGCTAATTTTTGATTATTAGGCTTCTCTGTCTGTCTCTCCTTCTCTCTCTGTTTCTCTCTACAATAAATTTAAAGGGACCTTAAACTAAAAGGGACAGTAAACGCCTTGTAATTACAATACATTTCTGTAGTGTTGCTATAGAATAACATATCAGTCAAGTCTTAAGATTTTTTAAAACAAATGAACACCCTTTTACTGCAATTATTTTTCAATAGCCAAACTCACCCTTATTTGCCTAATGAAAAGGGGCAAAACAAATAATGAAAATATATTGTAAAGTTGATTCATTCGGCATAAATAAACATTTTATATAAAACATTTCAAGGGGTTTACTCTGTTTACCAAATGTCTATTAACCATTAATGCTAATGAAAGAGCACTGTGTAAATTAAATTATATTTGTTATTATGAAGAAGACTGAGATAAAGCTGTGATTCTGAAACTAACAGGACGTGCATGCTTGTGCACATTTTGTCTGTGGGAAAGAGGCTCACTGGCTGATAAAGACAACCCTCTCAGATCTATTGGGGGCAGTAACAACAAACACAGGAACATGAGTTTATCACAAGATACATTTTTGATGCAACAGGTAAACTACTTTCTAAAGGGATAAAAGCTGCAGCTTGCATTGTAGCGTCTCATTATTACACTTCTTTCTTACTTGTACCTGCAAAGGGTTAAACACTTAGGTCTGTTTTCCATTGCTGTTGTAAATTATGTCCGTAGACTTTAATAGAGATACTCGTTGCTGCGACCAGTTTACAAAAGGAATGGAATCTAGACCTTTGTTAAAATCAGCTGTGGAACAGCAATGAATGATTGAAACACCACTCGTGAGCCAATCACATATGGCTATCTTGCAATTACTGGTCTTGTTCAGATTAGGGATTAGCCAAGCATTTCCGCTCCATAGCTGACGTAAAGGGACAGTCTAGACTGAAGACTTATTCTTTATTACTAATTGTTACATGCCAAACAAGCATCTTGCAACAGGTTCCGCATCTGTAATCTGAAGTACATTAAACTTTTAAATAATTATTGTTTGTTAGAAGCTGAACATGGCTGCCAAGCTCCGCCCACAGTTTTCTTCTTGTCCAATTAGCTGTTTTCTTGTATGATAGTTTAATATTTTTCATTTAGCTATTTCAAATTGCACGTGCACAAATCATCATGTGAGAGTAGGAAAACTTATTTAAGAGTTGATTGTGATTGGAGAAACTTAACGTACCAAAATTTACACAAACTTGGTGGGCGGAGCTTGGCGGCCATTTTTCTGCTCCTAACAAACAACAAATATTTAAATGTTTCATGTACTTCTTGCCAGCTTATAGATGTGGGACCAGTTGCAGGATGCTTCTCTGGGGTGTAACTATAAGTAATCAATATTATGTAGTGGGTCTAGACTGTCCCTTTAAAGAAACCACCAGTGGCGGCTGGTGAATTTTAAAGATGGTGGGGCGCTAGACCCCACACCTTGAAATAAAGACCCGCCCTCAGATGGCTCCTCCCACATTACTACATATATATATATATCCATACACACACACACATATATATGTTCACTAAATAAAGTGACTACCTTTATGCAAGACCTTTGGAGTGCTTTTCTGTTTCTCTCTCTCTCTCTCTCTCTCTCTCTCTCTCTCTCTCTCTCTCTCTCTCTCTCTCTCTCTATATATATATATATATATATACATACATACATACACACATACAATACACACATATATATATACATACATACACAGTGTGTATATATATATATATATATACACACACACACAGTTTATATATATATATATTTTTTTTTATATATATATATATATATATATATATATATATTTATATATATAACAACCTTGGGGACAAATAGGAGATGTTTTGAAACATGTAAATAATAAACATAAGGCTATTTCACTCATTGTCCCACAGCTACATTTGAAGTGTGTGTATGTGAGCACCTATAATAATCTGACACACATTTCACACTGATCACTGCAGATAAAGCAGGCACAATGCACACTTGTTTTGTGTGACCTGCAGGTGGGAAACCAAGGAATTCCCAATTTGCTTGTCTGTGGCTGCCAGGATCATTCTGACCAGGATGTAAAGCACAGTAGGGAAGGGATATTACTCTCACCCACACATTGGTTATACGGCTGTGTTTTCACAAACTTACTTTGCCTTCCCTCTCACTGACTGTTAGCTTCTCCCAGCACTTCCTGGAGAGGTCTGATGGTGTCATCATCATCTCACTGCAGCACAGTAGTAAGTGAGTGGGCTATCAGAAGAAGGGGCAGTGAGTGCAAGTCCTAGGTTAACTGTGAGAGCACCAGCAGGGAATCACGGAAATGCAGCTTTATTTGTTATCTGGCTGTAAATAGAGGAGAGTAAAGAGATTAAATATATATATATATATATATATATATATATACTCTGTGTGTGTATATACATATATACTGTGTGTGTGTGTGTGTGTATGTATGTGTATATACTGTATATATATGTGTGTGTATGGATATATATATATATATATGTAGTAATGTGGGAGGAGCCATATGAGGGCGGGTCTTTATTTCAAGGGGTGGGGTCTAACGCCCCACCATCTTTAAAATTCACCAGCCGCCACTGCTGTGATGCCTTGATGCGGACAGAGGACTACTATAATCTAAGGAGATATTTTTCCTTTCTCCTTCTTTGCTTATTGCAGTCCTCATCAAAGCATCACAGGCTTTGCAAGCAAAATGCTATTTTAATCTCTTTACTCTCCTCTATTTACAGCCAGATAACATGATGGGGCTGTCTGACCTTTCTGTATACTTGCTGAATGTGCATTCAATCACTTCCCCCAGACGGCTTGCAGATTGCCTGCTCTCTCCACCAGGAGTTAGCAGGAAGGGCTCTAAGTCACAAGTTAACTTAAAAGGCAATAAAGCCAGACTGGCAGATGTATCCCAATAGCTCCTGCTGCACTCTTTCAGCCCAGCCCTCCCTGGCAGCAACAGTCACTCTCTTACCCCGCACTGGGATGCAGATAGGTGCGCTGAAGCTCTGCTGCACACGTGTCAGGCTGACAGCACTCTGTGTGCGCGCACAGTTCTTCTGGGCACCTCCAATTCCTTCAGTGCATCTGAGCCACAGGCTGCTTTTTCTAGTGCAACCTGTAATCCCCGCCCTCCCCATGCTGTCAGCCAATGTGAGTTAGGTATGTGTTTTTTTTTTATTTCGGACAACAAAGCTTAAAACAGTCGTATAGATAATTAATGGGGGCCCTTAGAAATCGCATGTAGGGACATAATACTCATGTGCAAAATGCTCTAAATCAGGGCATAACTCAAAAACGCCCCACTTTGGGATCTTCATAAAATATTGGCTCAGAATTGTTACATTTTTAGACACATTTTTTCCTACTAGTACTATATCAGATTCTGCAACCCCCACACATACACACACACCCTGAAAAAAAATGTACACTTAACACATTGTACCATGGAACTTGAGTTTGTTTATTTTCTAGCTTTTTTTTTTTAATTCACCCTCAATTTTATTTAGGAGGGCATTGCCCCACCTGCCCTAATGCCCCACTGTTCCTATTTGAGAGACACAGTCTCTAATTTTAAACTCTTTCCTTCTGAGACAGCCATATATCCCTATTTGAAGAATTTCCCTTAAAACCGCCCATAGATTGCCCAGATGCACCAACCAAACTATCAGACACACCCACAGACTGTAGTATAACTAAATTGTGTAATAGAGAAATAAACCAAATTATACCCACTGAAGTCAGATGCCCCCATAATCCCACCCACTATACAACTGCAACCTTCCCCCTTCTGACATGGCCATACCCACAAAATGGTGATGCCCCTCAAGCCTTATTCCTAGCCATAAATGCTGGGAGGTATAACCTGTGTGTGTAACCTCTTTTAACAAATAGGTGTACACAAGCAATAGCGTAATGAGAAAATGTTATAATCCTTTTTTTTATTCCAATAGAAATGCATAAAATGTCACTTGACAACTCATTGTGCATATCCTCAATAGTAGCAAAAAAACAGCTTAGCCCTTAATAGTAAATATGTATCTTATCACTGCAAATTTCAATCACAAATGTTCACAATTACTAGAGAGTCACAAAGATTTTTCAAATGGTCATGTTAAACTTCAATGCATTTTATGCTTAAAGGGACACTGAACCCAATTTTTTTCTTTTGTGATTCAGATAGAGCATGAAATTTTAGGCAACTTTCTAATTTACTCTGATTATCAATTTTTTTTAATTCTCTTGGTATCTTTATTTGAAATGCAAGAATGTAAGTTTAGATGCCGGCCCGTTTTTGGTGAACAACCTGGGTTGTCCTTGCTGATTGGTGGATACATTCATCCACCAATAAAAAAGTGCTGCCCAGAGTCTGAACCAAAAAAAGCTTAGATGCCTTCTTTTTCAAATAAAGATAGCAAGAGAACGAAGAAAACGATAATAGGAGTAAATTAGAAAGTTGCTTAAAAATTCATGCTCTATCTAAATCACGAAAGAAAAAAATTGGGTTCAGTGTCCCTTTAACCAACTGGTAACCTGTTTGCTTACAGTGCACACATGCTGATCTGTCAGTGCCAAATCATTCATCAAATCTATACACAGATATTCGCTAAGATAAAGTCTCAGTAGAGATAATATAGAAATGATAACACCCCATATATCCTCTTAAAATGACATTTTTTTATAATTTTATTGCTACCTGTCTGTAACATGATGGCTAATTAATGTTAACCTCGGCTGTGGCAGATGTGCTTGTAGATTTATGATAAAGCAATTCCAAAAAGGTCAGTTGCAACTTTGCTATAATTAATTTTTTCATAAATTTTTCAAATGCACAATACCCTGCACATAATGTACAAATTGACCAGCTGCCCTCATCATAAATTATTTATAGTAAATGCTTCAATATTAATGATAATTATAAACATGTCTCAAATGCTTCCCAGGTGGCTTACAGAAACCACCAATAATAAGAGGACAACGGCTATTTAGGATGTATTTAATGCACCACATAATTAATCCAGGTTCATTCTCATATTTCAGGCTTTTATGGATGTGAAGAGATGTTGAGTTTCATATTAGCAGACACTATGGCCCATATTTATCAATCTCCGTACGGAGCTTAAAGGGTCGTGTTTCTGGCGAGTCTTCAGACTCACCAGAAACAGCAGTTATGAAGCAGTGGTCACAAAGACCGCTGCTCTATAACCTGTCCGCCTGCTCTGAGCAGGCGGACAGACATCGCCGGAAATCAACCCGATCGAGTACGATCGGGTTGATTGACACCCCCTGCTGGCGGCCCATTGGCCGCGAGTCTGCAGGGGGCGGCGTTGCACCAGCAGCTCTTGTGAGCTGCTGGTGCAATGCTGAATACGGTGAGCGTATTGCTCGCCGTATTCAGCGAGGTCTGGCGGACCTGATCCTCAGTGTCGGATCAGGTCCGCCAGACCTTGATAAATAGAGCCCTATAAATGTATTATTGTCTTCAGCATTGTGGTTTAAAGGGGCAGTCTATTTCATTTTTATTTTGCTTAAAAAGATAGATAATACCTTAATTACCCAATCTAAAGTTTTGTAAAAACAACACTATTATATTAAAGGGATATTATACACCGATTTTCATATAACTGCATATAATAGACAGTACTTTACAATAAGGAAGATTAAGAATATGCACAGATACTGATCTAAAAAAATCTAAAACCTTTTAAAAACTTACTTTGAAGCTCCCAGTTTAGCACTGTTGATGAGGTTACGCTGGGACACCCAGTGAAAGGAACTGGGAAAGCAAGAATAGCAGACACTCCCCCTTTCCCTGCATATGAAAAGACAGATTACACAAACAGGAGCCAGCAGGAGTAAACGCGCGTGTACATCTGACACTGTGGGGCTTGGTTAAGAGTCTGAAAAACAGCACAATGTTATTAAAAATAAGAAAAACTATACATTGTTACAAAAATAACCCAGATGGGCTATACAAATGGTTCATCTACAAAACATTTATGCAAAGAAAACTCTAGTGTACAATGTCCATTTAATACACGTTTTATCTCTATAATTACCTTGTATCTGGGTCTTTGCCGACTACTCCCTTCTCTCAGTTCTTTTGACAGACTTGCATTTTAGCCATGACTCATTAATAACTCCAAGGGAGGGAGAACAATGTTATCACAATGTTATCTGGCAATGTTTCTGATATGAAGTTTTCTTTGGGAGTAAATCTGGCATAAGAAGGGTTTTCCAGCAATGTTTCTGATATGAAGTCTCATTTGGGATTATATCTGGCATAAGAAGGGTTGTCCAACAATGTTTCTGATATGAAGTCTCCCTTGGGAGAATAGCTGGATTAAGAAGGGTTATCTGGCAATGTTTCTGATATGGGCAGATAATTGGCATAATGAACAGTCGGAGCCATGTAAAAGATATGAGGTTCTAATGTTGGGGGCTGCATGACCCATGCATATTATCCAAGGCCTTTCAGATGATGTTGACTGGCATCACTGTAGCTTTAGGTACATTAATCTTAAATATAATGTTGACATTCAGTGAGCATTATCGGGCTGCAGATGCATGCATAGGATATGAGGCTGTATTTGGACATATCGCTAGAAAAATGTAGCTCTACATAGGCTTCTACAACGTATAAAAGGGCTGCATAGACCATTGAAGTCTTGCAAAGGCTTCTAACTATTATAAAAGGGGCTGAGCGGATCATGTCGGACAGACCGATGATAAATCGGCCCCATTGTATCTTAATCTGCATTAGATAGCTCACACCTCATGTTTTACCCAAAAACAAGTACAGTCCACTGTTTAGCAACAATATCTAATATTATTTAATCCAAATAACAGAAAGCAGATACAAAGGGATCTAATTAGCATGCACATTTTGCTTCATTAGATACATTTGTAATGCTAATGTATCTATGTTCATTTCTGAAAACTGTTTGGCTAATTATCATTACTGTGCATGCATCTTAATGAATCTGTTTATTCATGTCACACACAGCTCTTCAGAGCTTGTCACTAGTAAAATGGAGTTTTGACACTAAGCCATTAACAAGTCACCAGATGGATTCCATTAGCCAGCCTCACAGTCCTGTGCACTAGCCCTAGGGTTCCACCTCAGCCATGTTTTCCTGAACACTTATGAGTTACACATGCTGCTGGTTGTGCAGAGGGGAACATGAATTGCACCCCTGGACAGCACACAAATAGTGATACTGGACAGCACAATACATGTTCCTCCCTGCATACCCTGAAAAACATGGTCGAGGTGGCAACGCTAACTAGCCCTGATGAGATCTTTTTAAAGGGACAGTCTGGTAATAATTAAAGGGACAGTATAACAAAAAACTTTCTCTCCTTTAATTTGATCCCAATAATCCCTTTTACATGCGGGGTGTATTAAATTGTTTACAAATACATGCGTACCTCAGAGATATTGCGGGTTTGGTTCCAGACCACCGCAATAAAGCAAATATAGCAATAAATGTAGCAAAACAATGTACCTACCTTAATTAAAAAATACTTTATTGCTAAAAATGCTAACCATCATCTGAGCATTCAGTGAGTCCTAGGGACCGAATTATCAAATGGTGGTGAAATGCTTGTGCAATGCCGTCCGCTGCACATACGGGGCCAATCGTATCAGATTGCGATGATTGCGATCCACCACCTTTTAGTTAAGGCGCGGCGGTCTTACGACCGCTGCTTCTTGACTTCAGTTGCCGGCGATCCAGAAACTTTGGGGGTAGATTGCAGCATCCACTGCTTAATAAATCTACCCCATAATCTCTTTGCTGGTGTTCTGTATATATAGGTGTGTATATATTTCTATAAATGTTGGAAAAATTGAGCTGATATTGTTGCTCAACACAGTGTTGCCACAAACCTTGCATTTGTAAGAAGAGCAATATCTGAGAAGTGCAATAAAGCAAAGCGCAATAAAACAAGGTATCCCTGTAGCTCCTTAGACTGTATTTTGGCATTTGATATAGCTGATTTAGCCTGTTGTTTCCTTACCTATACTGAAAGTTTATATATCTAACTTATTTTTATGGGCTGTGGTTTCAGAGAGCAAATCCAACTATTTATTTTGGAAAAAGAAGCATAAATGAGCAATTTCTCATACTTTTTTTTATGCTGCAGCTGGTATAACAAGTCATGGGGAACACATTCAGGGAAAAACAATTTTACAGTGAACTGTCCCTTTAAACTTTCATTATTCAGATAGGGCATGTCATTTTAAACAACTTTCTAATATACTTCACATTTGCTTTGTTCTCTTGGTATTCTTTGTTGAAAACCAAACCTAGGTAGGCTCATATGCCCTTGATGGCATCCTCTTATCTCAGTGCATTTTGATAAATTTTCACAGTTAGACAGTGCTAGTTCATGTGTGTCATGTATATAACATTGCACTCACTCCTGTGGAGTTATTTATGAGTCAGCACTGGTTGGCTAAAATGCAAGTCTGTCAAAAGCACTGTGATAAGGGTCAGTCTGCAAAGGCTTAGATACAAGGTTATCACAGGGGTAAAATGTATAGTAATATAAATGTATTAATTATTAAAAACTGGAGAATAGGTAATAAAGAGATTAGCTTTTTAAACAATAACAATTATGGAGTTGACTGTCTCTTTAAGCCATTTACAAGCTTAAAATTAGTTTTTTTACTGAAAAAAATCTGCAGCACAGTACTAGATTTGCCAACCTCAATAGGATTCATAAATCAAAAATGTATGTTTGTGTGAATGCAATTCTCAATAAAGCCATAAAGCTTTAGTTAAGTTGTCTAAGACTCCAGTCTACAAAGCTGGTCTCAAGAACATTTTCTGTTGGTAGATAAAATGGAATTTATTTGGAAATATTCTTATTAAGAAACAGAAATATCATAAATAAAATGAAGAGTTTGTGGATAAAATGAACAAGCTGGGTTTTGCTAAATTACACTCACAATAAAACACCTGCCATTAAAATGGCCTTACATAAAGTCCGAATGTCTAATCTACTTTCTTTATTCTCTTTGTAAATATTGTTATCAGTCACACAAAGGATAACTATGGAGTAGAGATAGCGCCCCTTCTTTTACATAGACAGCACCCTTACCATGACAGACTCTCACCTGCACATAGCTAATCTCATGCCACATTGCTTGTTGTAAGGGGTCTGTATTTTTAATTCACCTGTATTTTTATAACTAGAAAGGTCCTTTGCCTCTGTGCATTTTCCTATTTTATTTTTCACTTAAAGGGACAGTCTACGTGATAATTTGTATTGTTTAAAAAGATAGATAATCCTACTTGATGATAAAAGTAAATTGAAAAGTTGTTTAAAATTAATGCCCTATCTGAATCATGAAAGTTACATTTTGACTAGACTGTCTCTTTAATTCTTACTTCACCTATCTTGACAGTTTATTCAGACTTTCTCCTTGAGTAGTGACATATAAATGCCTTAAAGGGACACTAAACCCAATTTTTTTCTTTCGTGATTCAGATAGAGCATGAAATGTTAAGCAACTTTCTTATTTACTCCTATTATAAATTTTTCTTCGTTCTATTGCTATCTTTATTTGAAAAAGAATGCATCTAAGCTTTTTTTTTATTCAGAACTCTGGGCAGCACTTTTTTATTGGTGGAGGAATGTATCCACCAATCAGCAAAAACAGCCCAGGTTGTTCACCAAAAATGGGCCAGCATCTTAACTTACATTCCTGCATTTCAAATAAAGATATTAAGAGAATGAACAAAATTTGATAATAGGAGTAAATTAGAAAGTTGCTTAAAATCTCATGCTCTATCTGAATCACAGAAGAAAAAATTTGGGTTCAGTGTCCCTTTAACTGACACAGCTTTTTGTAGAGAACTATGTGGGTACTTAATAGACACTGGCAGGACGTTGATGGTTTATATAGGGGCTCCTTAGGCACATTTGCATAACAATTAGGTTAGGTTTACTGTGAGATGAAAGTGCTTCATATCTCTCTGGCAAGGCAGAAGCACGTTCCCTGTTAAGGATGGGAGAGCTGATTAAAAAACACACAGAGACCTATTATCCCTCCCAGCAAGAGGGACAGGCGAGCTGCTGGGTAAATTAGTTTCTAGAAGAAAATAGACCCCAGTTTGTGCACTAATACAACTTAGCTTCCCAATGAAGCTATTATCTTGTCTCAAACTCTGTTTAAGAATGTGCTTATTTGCTTCATTGTGTGTTGACTTCTTAATATTGATAGATGTTATATGAGTCAACAGTTGTAAATAAAAATGTCTCCATCTTCAAATTATAAAACGCTTACAAATGTATTTTATATAGAGTTTTGGATCATTATGTCTTGCAGTTGGGTCCGGAAACTCACTTGTTGGCAGTGGGATTACAAGTTCCATGTACAGTAGGAAGTGCTTGCTCACTTGTGTTTCTGCTGATCAGAATCTTTACCAGTGTGTTAACATAAATGGTATAAAAAACCCTTTGTTTATCAAGTGAACAGCGCATACAGGTTTGTGTGAGTCATGCAGTATTCATCTTATAAATACTCTGATGACTGAGGAGTGAATTGCACATAATAACAGATAACTGCATCCATATTTTAATATCTGACTTACGTAACACATGTGGTGCTAGAAGAGATTTAGGGGCAAATTTATCAAGGCCCGTGTCAAAACGTCAGCAAAAACAAGTTATGAAGCAGCGGTCTAAAGACAGCTGCTCCGTAACCTGTTCGCCTGCTCTGAGGCCGCAGACAGCAATCAACCGATCAGATACGATTGGGTTGATTGACACCCCCTGCTAGCGGCCAATTGGCCGTGAATCTGCAGGGGGCGGCATTGCACCAGCAGTTCACCAGATCTGCTTGTGCAATGCTGAATGCGGAGAGCGGATCATGTCAGACATACATTTAATAAATAGGCCCCTTAAAAATTGCTTTATTCTAAAGTGATAATGGTAATTAGATTCAGACTAGAGGGCCTATTTAACAAGGTGCGGACGGACATGATCCGAAATTGCAGATCATGTTCCGCTGCACATCGATAAATGCAGACAGCATACGCTCTCTGCATTTATCATTGCACCAGCAGTTCTTGTGAACTGCTGTTGCAACGCCGCCCCCTGCAAATTTGCCGCCAGCAGGGGGTGTTAACGATTTCCGGCGATCTCTGTACGCCCCCTCAGAGCAGGCGGACAGGTTATGGAGCAGCAGTCTCTAGACCGCTGCTTCATAACTTGCTCGCCAGAAACACGGGGCTTCAAGCTGCATATGGAGCTTGATAAATATGCCCCTAGATCTACTACAAAAAAAGGGTCTGTTTTAGGGGCTCTTGTTAGAAATGCGTTGACAGCAGGGCTGGCTCTATATGTGAACAAGGTTGGAAAACAGGAGCCAGATGGCATTTGTCAGGGGCGGTACATAAGGGGAACATATTCAGGCTAATACTTGTGCTTATTTTAAAAAATATCCTCATGTGGGGTCCATAAACTGGGTATCAGTCTGCTCTTGTGTTTAATCTCGGAGGCTGATAACTATGGTTGAGTTTAGAAAGTAGTGAGTGGAGGTTTGAGAGGTAACATTTCATTGTTGGAACCAGGCAGCATAATGTCTTGAGCCAGGCCTGCCTGACGGCTTTATTTGGACAGCAGTGATGGTGGCAGCATTGCCAATGAGGTGGGGGGAGGGGCTTACTCACCTGGATGCCACCGTTCTACAAAACATTCAGTGAGTTAATACTGATCCTAACTTTAACCCAAACTCTAAACCTGGCACTAGTCTGTGCCTAACCTAAATCTAACACCATGTTCTAACCCTAAAAACTTAACAACAACCCTAACTTTAGCTGTAACCTAAACAAAAGCCTAGGTCTAACCTTAGCACTAACCTGATCCTAACTCTAATAAAATCTTAGCACTAATCCTAACCCTAAATCAGGCCTATGTTCTTAACCCTAACCCTAAATCAGGCCTATGTTCTTAACCCTAACCCTAAATCAGGCCTATGTTATTAACCCTAACCCTAAATCAGGCCTATGTTCTTAACCCTAACCCTAGATGTAACTTAAAGGGACAGTCTACTCCGGAATTGTTATTGTTTAAAATAGATAATAATAATCCCCTTATTACCCATTCCCCAGTTTTGCATATCCAACACTGTTATATTAATAGACTTTTTACCTTGTGTGATTACCTTGTATCTACACCTCTGCAAACTTTGGGGTAGATTTAACAAGCAGCGGATGCTGCTATCTACCCCCGTACTTTCCAGATCGCTGGAAATGTAAAGTAAGAAGCATAAGACCGCTGCTCCTTAACTTGTCCACCACCTCTGAGGCGGCGGACAGCAATCAGCCCAATCGGATACGATCGGGTTGGTTGACACTCTCTGCTAGTAGCTGCAAATGTGCAGGGGGCGACATTGCACAAGCATTTCACTAGAAATGCTTGTGCAATGATAAATTATTTATCGATGTGCGGCGGAAATTGATAAATCTACCCCTTCCCCTTATTTCAGTTCTTTTGACAGACTTGCATTTTAGCCAATCAGTACCCTCTTATAAGTAACTCCATGGACAAGAGCACAATTTTATCTATATGGCACACATGACCTAACGCCCTCTAACTGTAAAAAACAGTCAAATGCATTTAGATAAGAGGCAGCCTTCAAGGGCTTAGGAACTAGCATATGAGCCTACCTAGATTTAGCTTTCAACAAAGAATACCAAGAGAACAAAGCAAAGTTGATGATAAAAGTGAATTGGAAAGTTGTTTAAAATTGCATGCCCTATCTGAATCATGAAAGTTTAGTTTTGACGTGACTGTCTCTTTAACCACAAATTTACGTAACCCTAGCACTAATCTAATCAGAGCATAGGGATTACCCAATTGGTGCGACACATCTGTCGTCACATCAGTACACTATATATCACTATGTAAGGGCCTTGGAAGAGTAAAAAAAATTATTGTTAAGGTGCATCAATAATCGTATGGGATTGTTCACCAAAAAGCATATTTTATCAAAAATGTAAAATTTGTATGTAAATTACACAGGAATAAATCAAATTAAATATGCACACCATAAATAGTAATTTAAGAACAATGAATGTGAAAAAACACATAGAAATTTATACTTAAAAGTATGAAATATAAAGCGTAATAGTTTTTTTTATCATAAAATGGGCTGAGCATGGGTGTATATGAAATTGTCTCTCAAATCCCTGCGTAGTTCTGTAAATATCTCCGCCCTACAGATCTCACTGTTTTTTTAAAAGGGGACAAGCTTTTATCCAAATACTCAAAATGCTAATTACTCTGAAAAGAAAAGCTATGCATACGAAAATAACAGTGCTCCATGTATACTCAAAATGCTAATTACTCTGAAAAGAAAAGCTATGCATACGAAAATAACAGTGCTCTGTGTATACTTCATCCTCCTTTACTCTCATTATTTCTATTTGAGACATCTCGCCACTCGCAGGGACAGCCCCTTTTTATTTATAGAATTCCATGATGGCTGCCTCTGCGAGTGTTGGAGTAGTAAAGCATGTGTAGACCGGCACATTTTTAAAAAATGGCCCCTAAGTTGCCTTTTAATAATACATTTGTTGATTATGCAGTTCTACTGAATGTAAGGTTTAATTCACTAAGATGCTTTTGTGAATTATCTCGTTAATATAACATAGTAATTGGAAATTTCTTATTAAGCCTTTGCTTGAACTGTTCTAAAAGGTCAAATGATGTGGCAATGTTATATCATTGATGGCAAATCCTATGGAAATGTTTTTATGGTTTTATTGAGTTTGCTATCTCCATGAAATAGACGGTGAGTGTTCTGTGAGTTCTCATTAAGCCAACAGATATCATCACTGTCGGATAAACCATCTCAAATTGCTCAGTTGCACAGTGATATTGATCCTCCTCTTAGACCATGGGCCTATGACATGTTAAGAACTGTGTCAGACATATGAGACTAAAGCTATAAAGAGGATTAGTATGAACAAAGCAAACTTAATTCTGTTTGTAAAAAGTAACGTGTAGAGTTGTACTTTGTAAATGGGATTATGTAGTCAAGAATCTTCCGTCTCTCTGTTAACAAGACTTTGTTTCTCTTCATGCACAGAGTATTTGGACATTTCAGTCTTCGCTCGGAATGGCAGCTGATAAAAGTTGATTACAAATCTATCTTTGGAAGGAAATGCAATGAAAATGACTTTGAGAGTTGGCATTTGCATAATCAGGTATTTCATTTCAGTTACATTAATGAGTAGTATGTACTGGAATTTAAAAGCATGATACTATGTTACTGTGCGTGCTGTATGTAATTACAGTATGCTACAGAACCTGATAGCCTGATATATGTAGGTACTCTATATACATACATTACATCTGATAATTACAGTAATTACAGTATACTACAGAACCTGATAGCCTATTATATGTAGTTACTCTATATACATACACTTCATCTGATAATTACAGTAATTACAGTATGATACAGAACCTGATAGCCTGATATATGCAGTTACATTATGTTACTCTATATACATACACTTCATCTGATAATTACAGTAATTACAGTATGATACAGAACCTGATAGCCTGATATATGCAGTTACATTATGTTACTCTATATACATACACTTCATCTGATAATTACAGTAATTACAGTATACTACAGAACCTGATAGCCTGATATATGTGGTTACATTATATTACTCTATATACATACATTACATCTAATAATTACAGTAATTACAGTATACTACAGAACCTGGTAGCCTGATATATGTAGTTACATTATGTTACGCTATATACATACACTTAATGTGATAATTACAGTAATTACAGTATGCTACAGAACCTGATAGCCTGATATATGTGGTTACATTATGTTACTCTATATACATACACTTCATCTGATAATTACAGTAATTACAGTATACTACTGAACCAGATAGTCTGATATATGCAGTTACATTATATTACGCTATATACATACACTTAATGTGATAATTACAGTAATTACAGTATACTACAGAACCTGATAGCCTGATATATGTGGTTACATTATGTTACTCTATATACATACATTACATCTGATAATTACAGTAATTACAGTATACTACAGAACCTGATAGCCTGATATATGTGGTTACATTATGTTACTCTATATACATACATTACATCTGATAATTACAGTAATTACAGTATACTACAGAACCTGATAGCCTGATATATGCAGTTACATTATGTTACTCTATATACATACACTTAATGTGATAATTGCAGTAATTACAGTATACTACAGAACCTGATAGCCTGATATATGCAGTTACATTATGTTACTCTATATACATACACTACATCTGATAATTACAGTAATTACAGTATACTACAGAACCTGATAGCCTGATATATGCGGTTACGTTATGTTACTCTATATACATACACTTAATGTGATAATTACAGTAATTACAGTATACTACAGAACCTGATAGCCTGATATATGCGGTTACGTTATGTTACTCTATATACATACACTTAATGTGATAATTACAGTAATTACAGTATACTACAGAACCTGATAGCCTGATATATGCAGTTACATTATGTTACTCTATATACATATACTTAATGTGATAATTACAGTAATTACAGTATACTACAGAACCTGATAGCCTGATATATGCAGTTACATTATGTTACTCTATATACATACACTTAATGTGATAATTACAGTAATTACAGTATACTACAGAACCTGATAGCCTGATATATGCAGTTACATTATATTACGCTATATACATACACTTAATGTGATAATTACAGTAATTACAGTATACTACAGAACCTGATAGCCTGATATATGCAGTTACATTATGTTACTCTATATACATACACTACATCTGATAATTACAGTAATTACAGTATACTACAGAACCTGATAGCCTGATATATGCGGTTACATTATGTTACTCTATAAACATACACTACATCTGATAATTACAGTAATAACAGTATACTACAGAACCTGATAGCTTGATATATGCGGTTACATTATAATACTCTATATACATACACTACATCTGATAATTACAGTAATTACAGTATACTACAGAACCTGATAGCCTGATATATGCGGTTACGTTATGTTACTCTATATACATACACTTAATGTGATAATTACAGTAATTACAGTATACTACTGAACCTGATAGCCTGATATATGCAGTAACATTATGTTACTCTATAAACATACACTACATCTGATAATTACAGTAATTACAGTATACTACAGAACCTGATAGCCTGATATATGCGGTTACGTTATGTTACTCTATATACATACACTTAATGTGATAATTACAGTAATTACAGTATACTACAGAACCTGATAGCCTGATATATGTGGTTACATTATGTTACTCTATATACATACACTACATCTGATAATTACAGTAATTACAGTATACTACAGAACCTGATAGCCTGATATATGCAGTTGCATTATGTTAATCTATATACATACACTTAATGTGATAATTACAGTAATTACAGTATACTACAGAACCTGATAGCCTGATATATGCAGTTACATTATGTTACTCTATATACATACACTACATCTGATAATTACAGTAATTACAGTATACTACAGAACCTGATAGCCTGATATATGTGGTTACATTATGTTACTCTATATACATACACTTAATGTGATAATTACAGTAATTACAGTATACTACAGAACCTGATAGCCTGATATATGCAGTTACATTATGTTACTCTATATACATACATTACATCTGATAATTACAGTAATTACAGTATACTACAGAACTTGATAGCCTGATATATGCGGTTACATTATGTTACTCTATATACATACACTACATCTGATAATTACAGTAATTACAGTATACTACAGAACCTGATAGCCTGATATATGCGGTTACATTATGTTACTCTATAAACATACACTACATCTGATAATTACAGTAATTACAATATACTACAGAACCTGATAGTCTGATATATGCGGTTACATTATAATACTCTATATACATACACTACATCTGATAATTACAATAATTACAGTATACTACAGAACCTGATAGCCTGATATATGCAGTTACATTATATTACGCTATATACATACACTTAATCTGATAATTACAGTAATTACAGTATACTATAGAACCTGAAAGCCTGATATATGCAGTTACATTATATTACGCTATATACATACACACTTAATCTGATAATTATGGTAATTACAGTATACTACAGAACCTGATAGCCTGATATATGCAGTTACATTATGTTACTCTATATACATACACTTCATCTTATAATTACAGTAATTACTGTATACTACAGAACCTGATAGCCTGATATATGCAGTTACATTATGTTACTCTCTATATATACACTTCATCTGATAATTACAGTAATTACAGTATACTACAGAACCTGATAGCCTGATATATGCAGTTACATTATGTTACTCTATATACATACATTACATCTGATAATTACAGTATACTACAGAACCTGATAGCCTGATATATGCAGTTACATTATATTACGCTATATACATACACTTAATCTGATAATTACAGTAATTACAGTATACTACAGAACCTGATAGTCTGATATATGCAGTTACATTATGTTACTCTATATACATACACTACATCTAATTATTACAGTAATTACAGTATGCTACCAAACCTAATAGCCTGATATATACAGTTACATTATGTTATGCTATAAACATACACTTTATCTGATAATTACATTGATTACAATATACCACAGCACCTAATAGCCTGATATATGCAGTTACATTGTTTTTACTCTCACTCTCTCTCTCGCAATATATTGAGATATATATATACTTTATCTGATAATTACAGTAATGTTAGTATACTACAGAACCTGATAGGTTTATATATGCAGTTACATTATGTTACTCTCTCTCTCCTTCTCTCTCTCTCTCTTTATCTCTCTCTCTCTCTCTCTCTCTCTCTCTCTCATATATATATATATATATATATACACTTTATCTGATAATTACAGTAATTACAGCATACTACAGAACCCTATAGTCTGATATATGCAGTCAAATTGTGTTACTTTCTCTATATATGTAAATATCAGTACCATTGTATTATTATTATTATTATCAGGTATTTGTAGAGCGCCAACAGATTCCGCAGCGCTGTAAACATAGTCGGTGTACAGGATAGCTTTTGTAGGGATCAAGTGGGTAGAGGGCCCTGCCGAGAGTTTCACTGTTGTAGTTGGCTCTTATGAAGGCAATCTGCAAACAGCTGGGCTCATAGGCTTACATTCTAAGGGGTTCAAGGGGAAAGCAATGGAGATAGGAAAGGTTAGTATAGGTTGTTTGCATCCCTGAATAGTAGAGTCTTTAGGGAGCGCTTGCAGTCTTGTGGAGCAAGGCAGGGAGTTCCACAAGATGGGGGCCAGTCTGGAGAAGTCCTGTAAACAGGAGTGTGAGGAAGTAACAAGAGGGGAGGAGAGGATGATATCCTGAGCTGATCGAAGGGGACGGGAGGGAGAGTATCTGGAGACAACGTCTGAAATGTAGGGGGGAGCAGTGCAGTTGAGGGCTTTGTATGATTTTGTGTTTAGTCCTAGAGGCAAGAGGAAGCCAGTGAAGGTATTCACAGAGAGGTGCAGCAGATTATATGAGGCTATAAATAATATTTTACTGTATATACCTAATTGCAGTATGCAACAGAACCTTAATAATGTATACAATTAGATTATATTGCTGTATATATATAATTGTAGCCTGTTGCTGAATCATATAACATGATACTTAAGGTTACAGTAATTTACTGTATATATAATTGCAATGTGCATGAAAACCTGATAGATTGATATGACATTACATTGTGTTGTTATATTTATTATTTGATTCATTGTGCAAAATTATCTACCATGTTACATGAGATTAGGTCATATTGCTGTATATATGCACTTACAGTTTGCAACTGCCTGTATAGCATGATATATGAGGCTACAATATGTTACTATATATAAATAAATACATTATGCAATAGAACTTAATAGCATGAGGCATGATAAAATAAGTCACTGTATATATATTATTACAATGTGCAGTTTCAAATACAGCATAATATGATAATATTATGGTCACCCAGAAGGACACAAAATATAGACAATTATATAAAGTTTAAAAATCGGGCCCCTTTATTCTTTTTTTGCAGTTAAACATTTTATGAAGTTACAGACTGTTGCGCTACACACACACATTGTTGTACACACACACATGGTTGTACACACACACACACACACACATGGTTGTACACACACACACACATAGTTGTACACACACACACACACACATGGTTGTACACACACACAAGAATACACACCTCAGTTTAATATACTATCAAGTTACAGAATGTTACAGTACACACACACACATAGTTGTACACACACACAATAATACACACCTCAGTTTAATATACTATCAAGTTACAGAATGTTTCTCTACACCCACACACATGGTTGTACACACACACACAATAAAACACACCTCAGTTTAATATACTATGAAGTTACATAATGTTACAGTACACACACGCACACACACACACAAGAATACACACCTCAGTTTAATATACTATCAAGCTACAGAATGTTTCTCTACACCACACACATGGTTGTACACACACATGGTTGTACACACACACAAGAATACACACCTCAGTTTAATATACTATGAAGTTACAGAATGTTACAGTACACACACACACATAGTTGTACACACACACACACAAGAATACACACCTCAGTTTAATATACTATCAAGTTACAGAATGTTTCTCTACACCCACACATATGGTTGTACACACACACACACACACACACACACACACACACACACACACACACACACACACACAATAAAACACACCTCAGTTTAATATACTATCAAGTTACAGAATGTTGCTCTACACACACACACATGGTTGTACACACACACACACACATGGTTGTACACACACACACACACACACACACACATGGTTGTACACACACACACACACACACACACAAGAAAACACACCTCAGTGTAATATACTATCAAGTTACAGAATGCTCTACACACACATACACATGGTTGTACATATACGCAATAATACACACCTTTGTTTAATACACTATGAAGTTACAGAATGTCACTGTACACACACACACACATGGTTGTACACACACACAATAATACACACTTCACTTTAATATATTATCAAGTTACTGTACACACACACATGGTTGTTTACACACACAATAATACACACCTTAGTTTAATATACTATGAAGTTACAGAATGTTACAGTACACACACACATAGTTGTACACACACACACACAAGAATACACACCTCACTTTAATATACTATCAAGTTACAGAATGTTTCTCTACACCCACACACATGGTTGTACACACACACATGGTTGTACACACACACACACACAATAAAACACACCTCATTTTAATATACTATCA
Source organism: Bombina bombina (assembly GCF_027579735.1). Classification (NCBI taxonomy): domain Eukaryota; kingdom Metazoa; phylum Chordata; class Amphibia; order Anura; family Bombinatoridae; genus Bombina; species Bombina bombina. The sequence continues at coordinate 248,925,604 of NC_069507.1, forward strand.
AGTTACAGAATGTTGCTCTACACACATACACATGGTTGTACACACACACGCACACACACACACAAGAAAACACACCTCAGTTTAATATACTATCAAGTTACAGAATGTTGCTCTACACACACACACATGGTTGTACACACACACACATGGTTGTACACACACACACATGGCTGTACGCACACACACATGGCTGTACACACACACACATGGTTGTACACACACACACAAGAAAACACAAGTTACAGAATGCTCTACACACACACACACACACATGGTTGTACACATATACGCAATAATACACACCTTTGTTTAATATACTATGAAGTTACAGAATGTCACTGTACACACACACATGGTTGTACACACACACAATAATACACACCTCACTTTAATATACTATCAAGTTACTGTACACACCCACACAAGAATACACACCTCAGTTTAATATCCTATCAAGTTACAGAATGTTGCTCTACACACACACATGGTTGTACACACACACACGATAATACACACCTCAGTTTAATATACTATGATGTTACAGAATCTTACTGTACACACATAGACATAGTTACACACACACACACACAATAATACACACCTCAGTTATATACTATGAAGTTACAGAATCTTACTGTACTTACATAGACATGGTTACACACACACACACACACACAATAATACACACCTCAGTTAATATGAAGTTACAGGATGTTACTGTACTCACATACACAAGAATACACGCCTCAGTTAATATACTATGAAGTTACAGAATGTTACTATACACACACACAAAAACACACCTTAGTTAATATGCTATGAAGTTATAGAATGTTAATACTATGAAGTTATAGAATGTTACAGTACACACACACATGGTTGTACACATACACACACAAGAATACACGCCTCAGTTAATATACTATGAAGTTACAGAATCTTACTGTACTGACATAGACATGGTTGCACACACACACACACAAATACACACCTCAGTTAATATACTATGAAGCTACAGAATGTTACTGTACACACACACACAAGAATACACACCTCAGTTAATATACTATGAAGTTATAGAATGTTACTGTACACACATAGATGGTTGTACACACACACACACACACACACACAAGAATACACACTTCAGTTTAATCACAGCACTGCTATTTTAGACACATGACTACCAGTAGACAGACACCTTAAATAATCACTAAGCACAACTGGTTTGTTTATAGATATATCAGAACTTATATATTATGAACAAATATAATGTGTCCTGAAAAGGTCCTTGATTTATATATAGTATATAATATGCCATACATACTGCAATGATTATATGTGTGTGACAGTCTTCTGAGATATTATAAAAACATGTTAAATTTACAGGGTTTATATTTTAACTGGATTAGGTAAGGAATGTTGACTATAATTACACATAAAGCTTTTGTATATTACTTATTTTTTCATTAATTCATAACTAAAGTAACACTGCAGAAGGCTTAAAAATGTTTTTCTTTTTTATGACACTGTGAGTCTACAGGATCATCAATTACTGTTGGTAATATCACTCCTGGCCAGCAGGAGGAGGCAAAGACCACCACAGCAAAGCTGTTAAGTATCACTTCTCTTCCCACAAACCCCAGTCATTCTCTTTGCCTTCAGTGCAAGGAGGAGGTGAAGTTATAGGTGTCCTGTACAAGATTCTTCTATCAAGATTTTTTTGTTTTGAAGCCAGGACTTACTTGCTCTGATCTTCCCTATCTACTGGGTTTAGCTGTATTCCACGTTAGTCTCTTCAGTAGAGCTGAAGTAGCTTTTAAGCAGTCAGGAACTTGTGGGGGGGGGCTCACTGTGTTTTCCTGACAATTGCTGCCCTCTCATAGAATACCACAGTAGGCTTACTCTGTTCTTCTCCATCCATAGGTCTCTGTGAGGAGTGGCTTCATCTTATACCGGTGAGATGTCCTTCCTGTCAGACAGGGGTGCAGGTAAGTGCCAATTTTGAATTATATTCAGCTTCCTTGGCACATAAAAGTTCCTCTGCACCATTTATGGGGTAAGTAATCCTGAGTTCAGGATACATAAGACAGGGGCAGGGCTCTGCTGTGTTACGGTGGGTGAGAGTGTGGAAATAAAAACGAAAGTATTCAGTTTTTTATTCTGGTGGCTCAGGTTTCATAGGCAGTCCAATTATTGAATGTTTTGATGACACATTTAATACAGAGGGACCTGTGATTTTTTTCATTACGGGCCGTTTTTTTGCGGCCATTAAAGGGACAGTATACACTCATTTTCATATAACTGCATGTAATAGACACTACTATAAAGAATACGATGCACAGATACTGATATAAAAATCCAGTATAAAACTGTTTAAAAACTTACTTATTAGCTGTCAGTTTGGCTCTGTTGAAAAGGTAGCTGGAAAGCCCACTGCAAGTGGCAAATAAGACACTCCCCCCCCCCCTCCCCCTTCTTTTGCATATGAAAAGACCCTTTACACAAACAGCAGCAAGCTGGAGAAGGTAGCTGACGGTATTCACATAAAACTTTGGGGCTTGGTTATGAGTCTGAAAGTCAGAGCAATGTTATTTAAAAATAAGCAAAACTATACATTTATTTAAAAAAAAAAAACTTTATGGGCTATATAAATAGATCATCTACAAAACATTTATGTAAAGAAAAAATGAGTGTATAATGTCCCTTTAAGTGATGTCACAGGGGCGGAGTTCTCCGACTGCAGAACGCTCTAGCTTTGCGCTCTTTTCTCCGGTCTCATTTCTGACAGGTTAAACACAGGGAAATAGTGTGCGTGGTCTGGATTTCAGTCCTCTCCAGTTCGAAGGGCAGATAGGCACCCCAGCTTAGCGCTGAGGTATAGAGGGGCCAGACGTTTCACTTTTTATATAAATTCTTAAAAATCCTTTTTAAAGGTTTTGTTTTGCATTGCGGTTGAAAACCGATCCTTGCTGTTTAAAAATTATAGAGACAGTACTTGAATCATTTAAATTAAAGTAAGAGTAAAAAAGGTTTTTGTTTTTTTTCTGTGTAAAGATGGAAGTTCAGTTTACTCCTGAAACAGAGTGCAAGATCTGTTGTAGTGCCCATGTTGAACCTCCTCTGCCTTTTTGTGGTTCTTGCATTTCAAGAACCTTAATGTATAAGGATAGGTGTTCTGTTACTGAGCCACCAATCTCTCAGGAGGATTCTGTTCAGGCAATGCCATAGTCTCCTCCTCAACTACCCCATGTTCCTTTACCGTCTCAAGCAGTGCCCTGCGATTCCTCGCAGGCTCTTGATGGAGTATTTTTGAAGGCAGAGATTGCTGCCCAGATATCCTCAGTGGTATCTGAGGCGCTAGCTGCCATTCCCTCGCTGCACGGGAAGCGTAAGAGGAAGTCTAGAGAACAAGATAGTAAGATTTCTGATCCTGTTCAGGCTAACCAAGTTGCTCTGTCCCATAAGTCGGAAGATGAAGATACTTCGGTAGCCTCTGAGGGTGAAATCTCAGATTCGAATACTGTAATCCCTTCTTCTGATGCTGAAGTGGTTTCCTTCATATTTAAGCTTGAACACCTCTGTGTGTTACTTAAGGAGGTTTTAGCTACTTTGGATGACTCTGATGCACCTGTCATGGTCAACCCTAAGAAATCTAGTAAATTAAATAGATATTTTGATGTCCCCTCTCCTGCAGAGGTGTTTCCAGTTCCAGATCGTGCCACAGAAATTATCACCCGGGAATGGGAGAGACCAGGGATTCCCTTCTCTCCCTCCCCTGTCTTTAAGAAAATGTTCCCAGTGGCTGATTCCATAAAGGAGTCGTGGCAGATGGTCCCAAAGGTGGAAGGGGCAATTTCCACTTTGGAAAATAGAACTACTAGTACTATTGAGGATAGTTGGTTGTTAAAAGACCCCATGGATAAAAAAAACTGGAGGCCTTTTTAAAGAAAATGTATATTCATCAAGGGTTACAATGGCAACCAGCAGTGTGCATTGCCACAGTAACCAGTGCAGCGTCCTATTGATTTGATGCTCTGTCTGACTCTAACTCCCTTGGATGAAATTCAGGATAGGATAAAGGCTCTTAAATTAGCTAACTCCTTTATCACAGGTGCTTCCTTGCAGGTCATTAAGTTGGGGGCCAAGATTTCTGTTTTTGCAATCTTAGCATGTAGAGCGTTATAGCTTAAGTCTTGGTCTGCTGATGTTTCTTCCAGATCTAAGCTTTTGACAATTCCTTACAAGGGTAAGACCTTGATCGGTCCAGCCTTAACGGAAATTATTTCCTATATCATGGGTGGAAAAGGTTCTTTTTCTGCCTCAAAACAAGAAGAACAAGATTAAAGGATGCCAGGCTAATTTTCACTCCTTTCATAATTTCAGAGGCAAATCTTCCCAGGTCTCTTCCAAGCAAGAACAACCCAAGCCTTCTTGGAAGCTTAGTCAGTCTTGGAACAAGGGGAAGCAATCCAAGAAACCCGCCACTGAATACAAGTCAGCATGAAGGGGTTGCCCCCGATCTGGGACCAGATCAGGTGGGGGGCAGACTCTCTTTGTTCACACATGCTTGGAAAAGAGATGTTCCAGACCCGTAGGCAGTGAACATAGTTTCCCAGGGGTACAAGTTGGAGTTCAAACTTTCCCTCCAAGGGGCAGGTTCCACCTCTCAAGATTATCTGTAGACCAGACAAAAAGAGAGGCGTTCTTGAAATGCGTCCAGGACCTTTCCTTCTCAGGAGTGATAGAGCCTGTCCCAGAACAGGAACAGGGTCTAGGGTTTTACTCAAACCTGTTTGTGGTTCCCAAAAAAGAAGGTACTTTTAGGCCCATTCTAGATCTCAAGTTATTAAACAAATTCCTCAGAGTTCCGTCCTTCAAGATGGAGATTATCCGCTCCATTCTACCCCTGATTCAAGAGGGTCAATTCATGTCAACCATAGACCTAAAGGATGCTTACCTTCACATTCCCATTCACAGAGACCATCACAAATATCTGAGGTTTGCCTATTTAGACAAACACTATCAATTTGTGGCTCTTCCTTTCGGCCTTGCCACAGCACTCAGAGTCTTTTCAAAGGTCCTGGGAGCTCTTTTGGTGGTAATTCGGGCCCGGGGAATTGCAGTGGCGCCTTATCTGGACGACAACCTCACACTCGAACCTTGTTGGCGTTTCTCCGTTCCCACGGTTGGAAAGTCAATCTGGAGAAAAGTGATCTTGTTCCAGCTACAAGGGTGATCTTCCTGGGAATCATTATAGATTCTCTAATAATGAAGATATTTCTGATGGAGGTCAGAAGAGACAAAATTCTGTCTGCTTGCCTGTCTCTACTGTCGGTGTATCGACCATGAGTAGCCCAATGCATGGAGGTAATCGGGTTGATGGTGGCTTCCATGGACATAGTTCCGTTTGCTCGGTTCCATCTGAGACCTCTGCAGCTATGCATGCTCGCTCAGTGGAAAAGGGATAAAACAGATCTATCTCAGAGAATAGTTCTGGATCAATCAAAAAAGGACTCCATACCGTGGTGTCTGTCACAAGAACATCTGTCCCAGGGGACATGTTTTCAGAGACACTCTTGGGTAATTGTGACCACGGATGCCAGTCTGTTAGGTTGGAGTGCAGTCTGGGACTCGTTGAAGGCGCAGGGACTCAGGAGGCATCTGCTCTCCCCATAAACATTCTGGAGTTGAGAACGATCTTCAATGCCTTGATGGCTTGGCCTCAGCTGGTTATGGCCTTGTTTATCAGATTCCAGACGGACAACATAACCATCAAGGGGGGACTCGGAGGTCCTTTGCCATGAAGGAGGTGGCTCAGATTATCCAGTGGGTGGAGGCTCACAATTGTTGTCTATCTGCCATCCACATTCCAGGAGTGGACAATTGGGAAGAGGACTTCCTGAGCATACAGACCTTCCATCCCGGGGAGTGGGAACTTCATCTGGAAGTGTTCTCCAAGTTAACAACCAAATGGGGGTTACCAGATTTGGATCTGATCGCATCTCATCAGAACACCAAGCTCCCCAAGTACGGTTCGAGGTCAAGGGATCCTCAAGCCTTTCTGATAGATGCTCTGGCAGTTCCTTGGAACTTCATGTTGGCATATCTGTTTCCTCCGTTTGCTCTCCTTCTGAAAGTCATCGCTCGGATCAAGCAGGAGAGAGCATCTGTGATTCTAATAGCTCCCGCGTGGCCTTGCAGGATCTGGTATGCGGGTCTAGTAGTCATCCCTACCCCATAAAGACTACCTCTCAGGATGGACCTTCTGCTTTAAGGGCAGTCGAGTCGGTTATTGAGACCATGGTTCAGGCTCGTAAGCCTGTTACTTGAAGAATTTACCATAAGATTTGGCGTAAATATCTTTATTGGTGTTAGTCTAAGGGATATTCTTGGAGTAAGGTGAGGATCCCAAGGATTTTATCTTTTCTCCAGGAAGGCCTTGAGAGGGGGTTATCTGTTAGTACCCTCAAAGGTCAGATCTCTGCTCTTTCCATTCTGCTACACAAGCATCTGGCAGACATGCCAGATGTACAATCCTTTTGTCAGTCTCTGATCAGAATAAGCCCTTTGTTTAAATCAATTGCTCCACCTTGGAGTCTTAACCTTGATCTTAAAGTTTTACAACAGGCTCTGTTTGAGCCCATGCACTCCATAGATATTAAATTATTATCTTGTAAGGTTTTGTTTCTTACTACTATATCTTTTGCTCTGAGAGTTTCTGAACTCTCTGCCTTGCAGTGTGATCCTCCTTATCTAATTTTTCATGCATATAAGGCAGTTCTCCATACCAAGTTTGGTTTTCTTCCTAAGGTTGTTTCGGACAGGAATATTAACCAGGAAATCGTTGTTCCTTCTCTCTGTTCTAATCCTTCTTCTCTCAAAGAACGCTTATTACACAACTTAGACATTGTACATGCTCTTAAGTTCTTTTTGCAGGCTACAAAATACTTTTTTTAGTCTTCTGCTTTGTTTGTTTGCTTTTCTGGGAAACGTAAGGGTCAGAAAGCTACTGCTACTTCTCTTTCTCTCTGGTTGAGAAGTATTATTCGCTTGGCATATGAGACTGCTGTATAGCAGCCTCCTGAGAAAATTACAGCTCATTCCACCAGGGTGGTTTCTCCTTCGTGGGCCTTCAAGAATGAGGCCTCTGTAGAACAGATCTGTAAGGCTGCGACTTAGTTTTCTTTGCACACTTTTACAAAGTTCTATAAATTTGATACTTTTGCCTCGGCTGAGGCTTCTTTTGGGAGAAAGGTTCTTCAAGCAGTGGTGCCTTCTGTTTAGGTTACCTGTCTTGTCCCTCCCTTATCATCAGTGTCCTCTAGCTTGGGTATTGATTCCCAACAGTAATTGATGATCCCGTGGACTCATCATGTTATAAGAAAGAAAACAAAATTTATGCTTACCTGATAACTTTCTTTCTTTCTTGACACGGTTAGTCCACGGCCCTCCCTGTTTTTTCAGACAGTTTTGTTTATAACAACCTCAGGCACCTCTGCATCTTGCGTTACTTCCTTCCTCTCCTTTTCCTTTGGTCGAATGACTGGGGTTTGTGGGAAGGGAAGTGATACTTAACAGCTTTGCTGTGGTGCTCTTTGCCTCCTCCTGCTGGCCAGGAGTGATATTCCCAATAGTAATTGATGATCCTGTGGACTCACCGTGTCAAGAAATAAATAAATTTATCAGGTAAGCATACATTTTGTTATTTCTGCTGCAATCTATATCATCCACCTAAATTATAAACTTAATATTCATTACTGCAATGTACTCCATTCCCTGATAGTTGCCTGGTTACTGTATAAGTACAGCAGCATTTTCATTGACCTAGTTATGCGTCCTTATGGCCTCAGATAAAAATCTGCTATTTGACACTAGATGGTTTCCCACACCCCCATAAGACTATTACAGGTATTCTATGGAGGTGCTAGTTGACCAAATGCCACTTTAATTCAGTGTATTTAATTGTTTTCTTGTTTGATAGTTTATTGGAGCTGATTACAATTTTTTAGCATTTCAAGCTTTCCCTTAGGTTAAAAATAGGATCAGAAATAGAAATAAACAGAGGGTTCTAGTGAATTTAAGATTAATACTTAATAATAAAAAAATCCACTGTGAAATAAATACGGTTATCTATATATAAAGGTAGGGCAAATAGCTGCTAAACACTCTTCTATTCAACAACAGATTCATTAAAGGGACATTAAAGGGACTGTAAATGCAAAATTTGGTTCACCATAAAATGCTTAATTATGCACTGTGAAACAATTTTGTAATATACTTTATTTTATTTGCCTGCCTCTCCTGTTATTTAAATCTGAATATTGTAGGTTGTCCACTGCCCCAGAGAGGCTGGGGGGTGGATTCCAATTAATGCAGAATCCTTCGATTCCTACATGTTGTGTGTTGATTGGTTGATATGTGCAGGATCTAATTTATATATGTCTTTAATTGGCCATAGCAAAGAATAAATTATTTAAAGTTTTCCTAACAAAACCACAATTTTAAAAGTGTGTAAAACATTATTTTTTGCAGGTTTTTTTGCAATCCAGTAACTATGTTCTGATGCATATATGAAAACATGACTTTAATTTCTCTTTAAGATGTTGTACATCCCTATAGTAGCAAGGTTTATAATCACCTTGCAATTGTATTTCTTTATGTCCCTTTCAGATATTTTCTAATTTATTACAAGAGAAGTGCCGAATAGTTAACACATATTTTTTTTTCTCTTTGTTGGGGGGGTTTCAAGGCTACTGCAATCCATGAGAAAATTTAGGGCAAGTTTCTATTGCAAACATTAAAATTGAGCTATAAATATAACTGCATTTGTTCCTGCAGGTTTACATACTAGTCATATAATTTTACAAGTGCACGAACATTGTATCAAGTGTAAAGTGTAAAGCAACTTGCATTTTTATTTAAGATAAATCAACTTTGTAGTTTTCAGAAGAAAATTACGCTTAGATTACGAGTTTTGCGTTAACAGGGGTGAGGTGCTAACGAGCAGTTTATGCTCACCGCTCACTTACAGACAGCGCTGATATTAGAGGTTTTTACAAACCTGGCGTTAACCACAAAAAAGTGAGCATAAAGCAAAATTTTGTTCCACATCTCACCTCAATACCAGCGCTGCTTACGTTAGCGGTGAGCTGGCTAAACGTGCTCGTGCACGATTTCCCCATAGGAATCAATGGGGGAGAGCCGGCTGAAAAAAAAAACACCTGCAAAAAAGCAGCGTAAAGCTCCTAACGCAACCCCATTGATTCCTATGGGGAAAATACATTTATGTCTACACCTAACACCCTAACATGAATCCCGAGTCTAAACCCCCCTAATTTTACACTTATTAACCCCTAATCTGCTGCCCCAGACATTGCAGACACCTGCATTATATTATTAACCCCTAATCTGCCGCTCTGGACACCGCCGCCACCTACATTATACTTATGAACCCCTAATCTGCCGCCCCAATGTCGCCGACACCTACCTACACTTATTAACCCCTAATCTGCCACCCCCAACGTCGCCACCACTATATTAAATGTATTAACCCCTAAACCTAACCCTAACACCCCCTAACTTAAATATAATTTAAATATAAATAAGACTAACTATCATTAACTAAATTATTCCTATTTAAAACTAAATACTTACCTATAAAATAAATCCTAAGCTAGCTACAATATAACTAATAGTTACATTGTAGCTAACTTAGGGTTTATTATTATTTTACAGGCAAGTTTGTATTTATTTTAACTAGGTAGAATAGTTATTAACTAGTTATTAACTATTTAATAACTATCTAGTTAAAACAAATAAAAAAGTACCTGTAAAATAAAATCTAACCTAAGTTACAATTACACCTAACACTACACTATAATTAAATTAATTCCCTAAATTAAATAAAATGATCTAAAGTACAAAAAAAACAAACACTAAATTACAGAAAAAAATAACCAAATTACAAGATTTTTAAACTAATTACACCTAACAAAATAAAAAAGACCCCCCCAAAATAAAAAAAACCTTACCCTACACTAAATTACAAATAGCCCTTAAAAGGGCCTTTTGCGGGGCATTGCCCCAAAGTAATCAGCTCTTTTACCTGTAAAAAAAATTACAAATCCCCCTCCAACATTAAAACCCACCACCCACACAACCAACCCTACTCTAAAACCCACCCAATCCCCCTTAAAAAAAACTAACGCTAACCCCTTGAAGATCACCTTACTGGGAGACGTCTTCATCCAACCGGGCAGAAGTGATCCTCCAGGCGGGCAGAAGTCTTCATCCAAGCCGGGCAGAAGTGGTCCTCTAGACGGGCAGAAGTCTTCATTCAGACAGCATCTTCTATCTTCATCCATCCGGCGCAGAGCGGGTCCATCTTCAAGACATCCGACACAGAGCATCCTTTTCTTCCGACAACTAACACAGAATGAATTTTCCTTTAAATGGTGTAATCCAAGATGGTGTCCCTTCAATTCCAATTGGCTGATAGAATTCTATCAGCCAATCGGAATTAAGGTAGAAAAAATCCTGATTGCATCAGCCAATAGGATTTTTTCTACCTTAATTCCGATTGGCTGATAGAATTCTATCAGCCAATCAGAATTAAGGTAGAAAAAATCCTGATTGCATCAGCCAATAGAATTTTTTTCTACCTTAATTCCGATTGGCTGATAGAATTCTATCAGCCAATAGGAATTGAAGGGACGCCATCTTGAATGACGTCATTTAAAGGAACCTTCATTTTGTGTTAGTCGTTGGAAGAAGAGGATGCTCCGCGTCAGATGGCTTGAAGATGGAACCACTCCGCGCCGGATGGATGAAGATAGAAGATGCCGTCTGGATGAAAACTTCTGCCCGGCTTGGGTGAAGACTTCTGCCCGTCTGGAGGACCACTTCTGCCCGGTTGGATGAAGGCGTCTCCCGGTAAGGTGATCTTCAAGGGGTTAGTTTAGGGTAGTGCTATTTTTTTTATTTTGGGGGGGTTCTTTTTTATTTTGTTAGGGGGATTAGATTAGGTGTAATTAGTTTTAAATCTTGAAATTTGTTTATTTTTTTCTGTAATTTAGTGGGGGGTTTTTGTACTTTAGATAATTTTATTTCATTTAGGGAATTAATTTAATTATAGTGTAGTGTTATGTGTAATTGTAACTTAGGTTAGGTTTTATTTTACAGGTACTTTTGAATTTATTTTAGCTAGGTAGTTATTAAATAGTTAATAACTATTTAATAACTATTGTACCTAGTTAAAATAAATACAAATTTGCCTGTAAAATAAAAATAAACCCTAAGATAGCTACAATGTAACTATTAGTTATATTGTAGCTATCTTAGGGTTTATTTTATAGGTATTTAGTTTTAAATAGGAATAATTTAGTTAATGATAGTTATTTTATTTAGATTTATTTAAATTATATTTAAGTTAGGGGGCGTTAGGGTTAGACTAAGATTTAGGGGTTAATAACTTTAATATAATGGCGGCGATTAGGGGTTATTAATATTTCACTAATGTTTGCAAGGCGGGAGTAAGGCGGTTTAGGGGTTAATATATTTATTATAGTGGCGGCGATGTCCGGTTCGGCAGATTAGGGGTTAAAAATTTTATTTTAGTGTTTGCGATGTGGGAGGGCCTCGGTTTAGGGGTTAATAGGTAGTTTATGGGTGTTAGTGTACTTTTTAGCACTTTAGTTAAGAGTTTTATGCTATGGCGTTGTAGTGTAAATCTCTTAACTACTGACTTTAAAATGCGGTACCAGGCTTGACAGGAGAGAGTCTACCGCTTACTTTTCAGAAGACTCATAATACCGGCGCTATGCAAGTCCCATTGAAAAAATAGGATACGCAATTGACATAAGTGGATTTGCGGTATTTCTAAGCCTGGCCAAAAAAGTCAGCGGTACACCTGTATCTTCAAGACTCGTAATACCAGCGGGCGTTAAAAAGCAGTGTTGGGACCGGCCAACGCTGCTTTTTAAGCCTAACACAAGACTCGTAATCTAGGCCTTCGTGTTTCAGAGTATGTTGCTTGGAAACGCTAACCTGATGTATTGAAGATTAAATGTGAATGAAACATACAAATCTATTTGAAAATATGTAATATTTTTTTAAATTTACATCATATTCCAATTTTTTTATTAATAATTTTTTCTTTATGGTTTTCATATCTCATTTATATAATTATGAATTATTTATTACTGTAATATACACCATTTCAGGACTTCATCTATTTTATATTTATATTTATACGGCAATATTTTTTGTTACATCCTGTACAGGTAAAGCATTCGGGTAGCCAAAAGTTGGTAATGGTTAGAGAGTGAACTTTACAAAACGTAACATTTACTAAAGTGACCCAGCAATGCAGCTAGCGGAAAAAACTGACACTTTATGAACAGCTGAAAGTCATAATCATTTGCAACCGCTATTTTAGCAACTATCGCCAAATGAAAACTGTTTCTGGCTTAATTTTTTACTTTTCACATCTAAAACCAGGAATGTTTTCTGTCCAGGTTTTCATATATATTTTTTTATTATTTAATTCAATAGCCTTGACCACTTGAAACCCCATTTGTTTTTTTCTTGCAATACAACGTAGCTGTTTGCACATTTATTTATTTTTATTGTTTATGTATTTGCACATGCTAAGCACACAAGTTAACAAACACAAGTTAAATATATAGGCCTCTAGTTATCAAGGTCTGGCGGACCTGATCCCACACTTTGGATCAGGTCCGCCAGACCTCGTTGAATACGGCGAGCAATACTCTCGCCGTATTCAGCATTGCACCAGCAGCTCACAAGAGCTGCTGGTGCAACGCCGCCCCCTGCAGACTCGCGGCCAATCGGCCGCCAGCAGGGGGGTGTCAATCAACCCAATCGTACTCTATCGGGTTGATTTCCGGCGATATGTATCCGCCTGCTCAGAGCAGGCGGTCAGGTTATGGAGCAGCGGTCTTCGCTGAAACACGGGGCATCAAGCTCCAATCGGAGCTTGATACATATGCCCCATTGCAGACATCTCACTTTATAAAACTTGTACAACACTGAAATATCACTTACTATTGCAGTTATGTGTTCAAATGTTACCAAAATGTTTATTATAAAGTTGAGCAAAATTATATGAAATTAATTTCTTATCTAAGTGTAAAACTTTATATTCCAACACATTAAAGGGACAGTCAACACCAGAATATTTATTGTTTATAAAGATAGATAATCCCTTTATTACCCATTCCCCAGTTTTGCATAACCAGAACTGTTATATTGATACACTTTTTACCTCTGTGATTACCTTGTTTTTAAGCCTCTGCAGACTGCTACCTTTTTCAGTTCTTTTGACAGACTTGCATTTTAGCCAATCAGTGCCCTCTCATATGAAACTCCACAGGAGTGAGCACAATGTTATCTATACTCAGACAACAATCTAAAAGCGCAAAGAAAGAAAAAAAGCCCAAAATGGTGTAATACATTTAACACCAATGTTTAATATAGCATAATCTAAGATTCTGTTTGTAAAATATTACCAACTACTATTGGGATCATCATATAACTTTTATTTAAGTAAGACTGTGTCATCATTTTGGATATTGGATTTAAGTGCTTTCTTTTCTAGTGGCTGTACAATGTTATCTATATGGCACACATGAACTAACGATGTCTAGCTGTGAAAAACTGTCAAATGCATTCAGATAAGAGGCGGCCTTCAAGGGCTTAGAAATTAGCATATAGCACTACCTAGGTTTAGCTTTAAACAAAGAATACCAAGCGAACAAAGTAAATTTGATGATAAAAGTAAATTGGAAAGTAGTTTAAAAGTACATGCCCTATTTCAGTCATGAAAGTTTATTTTTGACTAGACTGTCCCTTTAAACATCATCAAATTGCATCAATTTAACCACCATGTATTACTTTTACATTGTTGTTGAATGGGCCAGATTACATTAGAAGTGTTACTGATAACGCAAGGTGCATTTTACTTTAGAGGGCATCTACATCCATAAGTCAGATGTGTGTTTTTGCACAAGCATAATGTATTGTGTTCATGTCTTTTGTACTCCATGAAACAGCATCACTCATATACTTTATATAATAATAAAGGCTTACAGGGGAATGGTATAAAAGGACTGTACTCTATGACTTCTTTGGAAAACATTACACTTTTCTGCGTTACACAAAATTAAATCCTTCATATGAAGTATCATCCTCCGAGATGTTTTCTAAGTCCCTTGTCTGACCTTGCAACTAGTCACAGAGTACAAACGTACCCAGTGGAAAAAAACAAGGGAAATCCAGACAGAGCCATATAATGACAATAATACACTGGCCATTATCCTATTAGGAGATTCTTTGGATGAAAAATTCACTAGCAGACACACTTTAGCATTTATTTGATTGCAGAACTGCGTTTACTATATAGACATGTAACAATGGGGTACAAATCAAGTCAATGTCAAATAGAATTGCATCAGGAAATGTACAGCTACTCAGAGCATTAGAGGGAATTGCTAAGAAAAAGCACAGAATAGCTATTTCACTGACTTATAAGGACTTTTAGGCATAACGTTGTCCACTGAATGAGGGTTTACAGCTGTAATGTCTGTTCATATTAGAGTGTGTTGCTGTAACAGTAAAGACTTAACTTCCCGGAATTTAGCAATGTGAACTTCCTGAGTGATTGGAAACAACTGTGGCTTTCAGTCTTTTATATTTATTCTGATGGATTGGAATCCCAGGGGTGAGGAGCCTAAATACAAAGAGGCATATTTAAGAAATGTATTGCGGACCTGATCCGACAGTGCGGATCAGGTCCGCAAGACATCGCTGAATGCGGAGAGCAATACGCTCTCCGCATTTAACATTGCACGAGCAGCTCACAAGAGCTGCTGGTGCAACGCCGCCCCCTGCAGACTCGCGGCCAATGGGCCGCCAGCAGGGGGTGTCAATCAACCCGATCGTACTCGATCGGGTTGAATTGTTGCGATTCCTGTCCGCCTGCTCAGAGCAGGCGGACAGGGTTATGGAGCAGCGGTCTTTGTGACTGCTGCTTCATAACTGCTGTTTCTGGAGAGTCTGAAGACTCGACAGAAACATGGGCTGTCAAGCTCCTTTCAGAGCTTTATAGATAGGCCCCAATGTATCTGATGCGTTTACACAATATGACGTCATTTGAAACCCACAGAAAATCCAGATGTTTGTAGGACTGGGCTGGTTCTGAATTTAGAAATGTGTCATTGCACTCTATATACATGTGTGAGATTCTCTTCTAACAGGTTGGACCAGACTGAAAAATTAAAAGGATATGAAACTCAAAAATGTTCTTTTGTGATTCAGACAGAACAGACTATTTAAAAAAAGTTTCCAATTTACTTCTATTATCAAATTTGCTTCCTTCCCATGATATTCAGTGTTGAAGAGATACCTATATAGGCATCTGGACCACTACATGGCAGAAAATAGTGCTGCCCTCTAGTGCTCTTGCAAATGGTTAACATTCTTGCAAAACTGCTGCTATATAGTGCTCTAGACATGTGCACGCTCCTAAGCATATGTCCCTGGTTTTCAACAAAAGTTACCAAGAGAACGGAAACATTTTTTATATAGAGGTCAATTAGAAAGTTTTTTTAAGTCACATGCTCAATCTGAATCATGAAAGAAAAAAAATTGAGCTTCATATCCCTTTAAATAGGAATAGCAGCATGTCAGCAGTGTTCTCCGCCAGGGTGAATCTACACCATAAACATTATAGAATTATAAAGTTGACCACATAAAAAGGGTGTTTATCAAGGGCGTAACAGAGGATGTATATAAAAATAAAACTTTCTATGCTGTTACCGATCAGACAGTTGTAAACATAATTTTATGAACTTATGCAATATTATTATTATCGGTTATTTGTAGAGCACCAACAGATGCCGCAGCGCCATAAACAAAGGCAGTATACAAGGCACTGTTGCAGTCAGCTCTTATGAAGGTGATCTACAAACAGTTGGACTCTTAGGCTTACATGCTAAGAGGTTCATGGTGGATAGTAATGGAGGAGAGGAACTGGTATTAGTAAAGGTTAGTGTAGGTTGTATACATCCCTGAACAGTAGAGTCTTTAGGGAGCGCTTGAAGCTTTCAAAACTAGGGGAGAGTCTTGTGGAGCGACGCAGAGAGTTCAACAAGATGGGAGCCAGTCTGGAGAAGTCCTGTAAACAGAAATGTGAGGAGAGAACAAGAGAGGAGGAGAGTAGGAGGTCATGAGCAGAGCGAAGGGGACAGGAGGGAGAGTATCTGGAGACAAGGTCTGAGATATAGGGGGAAGCAGTGCAGTTGAGGGCCGTGTATGTCAGAGTCAGAATTTTGTGTTTAATCCTGGAGGCAAGAGGAAGCCAGTGAAGGGATTGGCAGAGAGGTGCAGCAGATGAAGAGCGACGTGTAAGGAAGATGAGCCTGGCAGAGGCATTCATTATGGATTGTAAAAGAGCTAGGCAGCAGCTAGGGAGACCAGAGAGAATGGAATTGCAGTAGTCAAGGCGGCAAATGATGAGATAGTGGATTAAAATCTTAGTTGTGTCTTGTGTAAGGAAATGTCTAATTTTAGAGATGTTTTTAAGGTGGAAGCGGTAGGATTTAGCCAAGAATTGAATGTGAAGAGTGAAAGAAAGATCTAAATCAAATGTGACCCCAAGACATTGGGCATGCGGGGTAGGGGTAATGATGGAGTTGTCAACAGTTATAGAGAGATGGGGTGGAGATTTTAGAAGAAGGAGTGAAAATAAGGAGATCAGTTTTGGAGAGATTTAGCTTAAGGTAGTGAGAGGACATCCAGGAAGAGATGTGAGAAAGACAGTTAGTGACACGGGTTAGCAAGGAAGGAGATAGGTCTAGTGCAGAGATGTAGATATGGGTGTCGTTGGCATACAAATGATATTGAAACCCGTGGGACTTTATTAGGGAACCTAATGAGGATGTGTAGATTGAGAAGAGAAGGGGACTGAGGACAGAGCCTTGCGGTACCCCAACAGAAAGTGGTGACAGGGCAGAGGAAGCCGCAGAGAAGGCTACACTAAAGGTATGGTTAGACAGGTAGGAAGAGAACCACGAGAGGGCTGTGTCACAAATGCCAAAGGATTGGAGGGTTTGGAGCAAAAGAGGGTGGACGACAGTATCAAAGGATGCAAATGACAGATCAAGGAGGATAAGCAGAGAGAAGTGGCCTTTGGATTTTGCTGTAAGTAGGTTATTGGTAACCCTAACGATTGCTGTCTCTGTGATGGGGGCGAAATCCAGATTGCAGTGGGTCAAGGAGGGAGTTTTAAGTAAGGAACTGAGATAGGCATGCATATATGGGTGTGACGAGTAATGGGTGTGACCAGTGCATGTTTTAGAGATAAGAGAAATATACCGGTGCTGAGGGAGAGGTTGAAAATGTGTGTGAGTATAAGGGTAAGTGTAGAAGAGAGGGAGGGGAGCAGCTGTGAGGGGATGGGGTTGAGGGGACAGGTATTGAGGTGAGAGCACAGTAAAAGTACAGAAACTTCTTCCACAGTAACAGGGGCAAAAGAGCTAAATATATGGGTATGTGGGTTTTGGTTGATTGCAAGCTTTTGAGGGGGTGGGAGACTGGTAGTATGTTGGGAGCTGATTAAGTTTCTGATAGAATCAATAGGAGGTGGGGGTGGGTGGAGAAAAGTATTGAAAGTGGAGAACAGACGTTTTGGGTTTGAAGAAATAGTAGAGATAAGAGTAGAGAAGTAATGTTGCTAATGAAGATTAAGGGCAGAGTAGTAGGAGTTCAAGATTAACTTTTAGTGAAGAAAGTCAGCTGAACTCTGAGATTTTCTCCAGTGCCGCTAAGCAGTACGGGAACATCTGTGTAGGTACCATGTCAGAGGAGTATGCCAGGGCTGAGGGTGAGTGTGTGATTTCCGAGCTGTGGTAGGAGCGGCCAGATTGTCAAGGACCGATGTGAGGGTGGAATTATAGTGGCAGATATATTGGTCAGGGCAGGAAAAGGAGAAGATAGATGAGAGGGGAGGTTCGAGAGATTAAGGATGATAAACGTCTCAGGAAGTTGTTCTATGCACTCTGAGTTCAAAAGTTGACTTACCTTTCCATTTACAGTGAACAGAATGAACAGAATAACAGAGGAATTGGTTAGAGTGGAGAGTTTTTTTATTGTTATTAAATGCAGGAATTGTTCCTACCAGGTCCTGACAAAGCATTTTGCACCTTTAGCTTTTGTTTGTAAAATAACCTGTCTCATTACAGCAACATCAAAATGAAACGGGTGACCAAAGAGATTAACGGCACAATTTAAAATCAGAATAGCAAAACCACATATAAAATAAATTAAATATGTGTAAGTACGTAATACTTTCCAAGATGTATTAATTGTTGCAGGGAATGGTACATTCAATTTTTCACACCTAAGGCAGCCATATTGTCCAGAATTGCTATGCATACAAACTATACAGAAATGCCTTATTTGTACATACCTGTGTCTAATCATTTAGTTCCCTTTCCGCCTAGGGAACTCCTCTGCAAACAATAGGGCAAAAAAATCCACGTAGACAGCACACACAGAAAAAATATTCGCATCTGCAACAATAATTACACAATTGTAGAAAGTAATTTTTTCCCATAAAAACTTTTCTACATACATAAAATTGTAATATAGTTTTTCATACATAATGAGATGTTGAGTAAGCCATTCGACACTACAACTCATGTATTTTGTGTACTCTCCCCAAACATGTTTTTTTTTACTGTTTCACTGCCAGAAGGGTTTCCAGTGGGAAGTGAAATTAGTAAAATCAAGTTAATAATAATAGTTTGCACTCCGAAGATGAAGACGCCAGATGCAAAAAATACATTTCTTAACGCACAAAATAAATAAATAACCATACTCACGATTTATTTATATGAAAAATAAACCTACAAACATTTACATACCACAAATAAAAAATAAATGTAGGAAAAAAGAACAATGAAACAGGTTTAAATACTTCCTAAAGCCATTCTACTCTAGATGACTGGCTGAGAATAATTCTCTGCTATACAACGCCTTTGTTCCTTATAATACACCAGCAGATAAACTTTTTTACTGGTATGATATCTGCTTGAGAGGGTCTGTGTTCCTATGTTTGTAGGTGTTTGTAGGTGAGCATGCGTATGTAACTATCTATGTGTGTTTATAGGGGTCGATATCTGTCTGTCTATTTGTGTGTATGTGCATGTGAGTATCTATGTATGTTTATCGGTGTCTGTGCAGGACTTGGGATATTACAACCACGCTAACGCATTTGCCCCATAGACTTCAGCACGTTATGAAAAAACCTAACACTTATCACTCACGCGCTAACCACATGTGTGTGTATATGTATATACATGTGTATATGTGTGTGTGTATATATATATATATATATATATATATAAATACACAAATGTATATATACATCTATATATATATATATATATATATATATATATATATATATATATATATACACCCATACACATATTTAGACATATATGTATACAATATAGCCCTTTCCATTAAAATATCTTGTCATATACAATATACCCTTTAATCCTTATAAAAAAAAAATATTAATATTTATGGGAATCATTTTTATCAGATAGTGTATATATGAGTGTAACTGTTCATTTTGATATATTTATGTTGTGTTTGGTGAAAACTTTTTCAACCCTTAGGGGTAGATTTATGAAATGTCGGATGTACATGATTCACTGTGGCGAACATGTCCGCCCGACATCACTAAATGCCAACAGCATACTCTGTCAGCATTTATGATTGCACAAGCCTTTCTAGTGAAATGCTTGTGCAATGCCACCCTCTGCACATTCGCGGCCAATCGGCTGCTAGCATGGGGTGTCAATCATCCCGATCCTATCTGATTGGGATGATTGCTGTCTGCCACCTCAGGTGGCGGATGAGTTAAGAAGCAGAGGTCTTACGACCGTTGCTTCTTAACTCTTGTTTCCGGTGAGCCTGAAGGCTCGCGCAGAAACAGCTGCATCCGCAGCATAATAAGTCTACCCCTTAGTCTTTGCAAGAGGTCCTCAGTCGCACTAACCCAACGAGTGCAAATTTTATTGTGCTCGAGCACCACTTTCATCTTGCACACTCATGATTCCCTGTATACATTTAACTTCTGGCTGGAGTAAGCTTCTCTGTTTTTTCTTATACTGCAGCCCTGGTGCTGTGCACAGCTCCAGGCCTCCATTTAGCAGCTTCAGACAGCACTTTAGTTGTTCACTGATGCATACAGACTCTGTGTTTTTCACAGATACAGATTCACTGAATTAGGGGAACATTCAGACAAGAGTTTTAGGTACATTGTGCTAGTTACATGTTTTTCATGTATATGCTGAATAACAACATATACAAAAAGAGATGTTTCATTATTATTATTCCTCTTTTTCATCTGGACTATCTCTTAGAGCCCCAAATATTAAGCTGTAGCTTCGGGCCTCAGCATTTTAAGATTACACGAGTGGGCCTGAAATGCTAGTTTAAGTAGCTGTGTTTGTTAGACCTGAAGCGTGGAGGAGTTAAATTATCCTGATCCGTTCTGACTGGAATGATGAGCAGCCCCTGCTCACACTTATACTGGCAGGGGGTCGTGCCAGCTCATTGTGATGCCAGGCGGACAGGTTCCTGGGAGTGAACCTGCCCCGAAATCAATACATAGAGCAAGATGGAGCTTCAGTGCAGCTTTGATAAGGTTTATACGACTCATGGCGGAGGCAATAAACTTTTGCATTCACCTGCTTTTACATATGTCCCGTACAGCTTCATTTTTCAGTCATAGGGACAACATTCTCAAATATCTCCTTAGAGATTCCTTAGAGGGAAAAACATTTAAAGCGGGACACTGCAATTGGTTATAATCTGCTCCTTGGGGGAGTGACTATGAAGAGATATTAAAATGAGAGCATGTAATACATTGCACATAATATTTATTAGTATTCTTTTTTTAGCTGTATAAGGAAACAAAAAACAGAATCTACCAGTGCCATATTTATAATTTAATTAAACTGGGCATTTGTGTTATCCACAAGAGCTATTCATTTATCAGTTTGATATTGATTACATCCACTTTATCTTTATTAAGGAATGTCAGTAAAGTCAAAAGTAATTTAATAAAGGAAAATGTTAATTAAACATATCAGGAAGAGGTTGGTGAAACTGCATTTTATATCTAATACAAGAAGTCAATATTACTACTGGACAAGTTACAGCTAATAGATCTTGCCTGCTTAATGCTTTCAGATGTATTTTATTTTAATATTGGATTTTGTTTTCTAGAGAGACTTCTGCGTGATGGGAGAGAGGAAAACGTACAGGAAACGAAGACCTGGATCCCACTGTTTATTGGGGAAGGATTATCTTAGAACTATTACTGAGCCTTGTCTATGTTCTCACTGGGACTTTGAATGGTAAGTTCCATCCACTCTATTCGCAGTCACAGGTTTCTATGGCGCAGTAAATGTAATGCTGTTGCACTCTGGATTATAGTTACATTAAAAGCTCAAAGGGACAGTGTACTGTGATAGCTGGTTTACCCTTATATTGTCATTTAAAACAACAGTTTTTTTCCTTTTGAAGCATCTATACTGAAAATGTCAATACAGTAGCACTGATTATAGAAAATCAACCTAAACAGGAAGATGCAGACAAAATCACACTCTCAGTGTGGGGTGGTAAAGATAGGTACTAACATGTTCATTTTTAAATGTTCTATCAAGTCTTTGAGGCCTATGAAGCCTATTTATTAAAGGTCAGTCGGAGCTGGATAAATGGGCCTCTATGTATCAAAGGTCTTGCAGACCTGATCCGACAGTGCGGATCAGGTCCGCAAGACCTCGCTGAATGCAGAGAGCAATACGTTCTCCGTATTCAGCATTGCACCGCCCCCTGCAGACTCGCGGCCAGCAGGGAGATGTCAATCAACCCTATCATACTTGATCGGGTTGAATTGTGGCGATTCCTGGATTATGGAGCAGCTGTCTTTAAACCGCTGCTTCATAATTTCTGTTTCTGGTGAGTCTGAAGACTCGCTAGAAAAACGGGCCCACAAACTCCATACGGAGCTCGATAAATGGGCCTCTTTGTGTATACAGTAAGAAATAATGATGATTTTGTGTATATAGAAAGATAATATAAAGAGATCTGCTTAGCACATTTTATTGGGTTTTAATAAAAACAGCTATTTTGTATAAAATGTACCTAAAGGAGCAATTTGAACTTATTCATTTAAAGTAATAGGAAGCACGTTATGGGTAAACTAGTTTATTGTATTGTCCCTTTAATTTACATTGTTTAAAAGGAGGAATCCCCATAAAAAGTTTTACGTGTTTCACACCCACCTGTTGCTTATTCATACGTTGGTGCCCCTATAGTTGTTAGAGAAGAGCCTTAGTGCCCTACAAACTTGTATCTGCTTATCTACCCAGTAAAGTCATCACATCACTTTGCAAAATAATTTATACTTTCTTTCTATCCAAGTGGTACCATCCTATCTCTCACTACTATAAACATATGATCTAAAGACCATTTTCTGTAGCAGAACCACAGGTGACGGTAGGTCTAACATGGTACCATCCTGTCTCTGGGCTGAGAATAAGTGATAGTAGTAAATTGTTTTTGTTTTTAATTTTATCGTATTTTTTTTTTTTTTTTTTAATTTTTTTTTTTTTTTTTAATTTTATCGTATTTTATTGTTATTGTAACATGGATCCATGAGTTATCACTACTGTATATTATTTTATGATTAGTACATTGATATTTTAAACAATTGTGTGGAATAAATTTCATAATTTAATTATTATTTTACTACATCATCTTTCTTACATCTCTACAAACAATTTACTACTATCACTTATTCTCAGCCTAATTGGCGCTTCCTTCCCTATCCTCAGCCTATTTGGCGTTCACCTCCACTTCCTATTGTATCTTCTTTACACTGTGTACACTAGGGTACCCACTGAGGAGAGCTAGAGGTATCCCCTATCCCCTTTTTCCCAATCTGTTTTTTGCGCAGGATATACATCCTATCTTCTTACCATCCTGTCTCTCACTACTATAAACATATGATCTAAAGACCATTTTCTGTAGCAGAACCACAGGTGACGGTAGGTCTAACATGGTACCATCCTGTCTCTCACTACTATAAACATATGATCTAAAGACCATTTTCTGTAGCAGAACCACAGGTGACTGGAGGTCTAACATGGTACCATCCTGTCTCTCACTACTATAAACATATGATCTAAAGACCATTTTCTGTAGCAGAATCACAGGTGACGGTAGGTCTAACATGGTACCATCCTGTTTCTCACTACTATAAACATATGATCTAAAGACCATTTTCTGTAGCAGAACCACAGGTGACGGTAGGTCTAACATGGTACCATCCTATCTCTCACTACTATAAACATATGATCTAAAGACCATTTTCTGTAGCAGAACCACAGGTGACGGTAGGTCTAACATGGTACCATCCTATCTCTCACTACTATACATGATCTAAAGACCATTTTCTGTAGCAGAACCACAGGTGACGGAAGGTCTAACATGGTACCATCCTATCTCTCACTACTATACATGATCTAAAGACCATTTTCTGTAGCAGAACCACAGGTGACAGTAGGTCTAACATGGTACCATCCTGTCTCTCACTACTATAAACATATGATCTAAAGACCATTTTCTGTAGCAGAACCACAGGTGACGGTAGGTCTAACATGGTACCATCCTGTCTCTCACTACTATAAACACATGATCTAAAGACCATTTTCTGTAGCAGAACCACAGGTGACGGTAGGTCTAACATGGTACCATCCTGTCTCTCACTACTATAAACATATGATCTAAAGACCATTTTCTGTAGCAGAACCACAGGTGACTGGAGGTCTAACATGGTACCATCCTGTCTCTCACTACTATAAACACATGATCTAAAGACAATTTTCTGTAGCAGAACCACAGGTGACGGTAGGTCTAACATGGTACCATCCTGTCTCTCACTACTATAAACACATGATCTAAAGACCATTTTCTGTAGCAGAACCACAGGTGACTGGAGGTCTAACATGGTACCATCCTGTCTCTCACTACTATAAACACATGATCTAAAGACCATTTTCTGTAGCAGAACCACAGGTGACTGGAGGTCTAACATGGTACCATCCTGTCTCTCACTACTATAAACACATGATCTAAAGACAATTTTCTGTAGCAGAACCACAGGTGATGGGAGGTCTCTAGTAAGGCAGATAAGCTATTCATGCAGTTTCCCTGTTCCTATGTGATACAACCTAATCCATGTCTGCTGCACTACTGCTAGCGTTGGGAAGCAGTATATTTCTTTCCATTGCTTACCGATCTGCTGCTGAAGTCTCATTTACCGCTGTTAACTGCCCAGCAGTGCATACTTAAAGGGGATATTCCTCATCCTGTCTGGGTTTTATAGCTGAAGAAGAAGCAGCAGCTCAGCTGGAACTTGAGTTGACTGCTGCAGCGTTCATACAAATCACTGAACCACAGGCTAGTGAATATACACACTACACTTTGTATTTGTCTTTACATTATTATTATTACAATTATTTCCATGTATGATTTGATTTTACACTTTTCTTATGTTTATACATTTACCACATACAGGTTACGCTGTTGTAGACTCCTTTTTGGGTAACTTTGTTGTTACAGCTATTATTTTTGGCATCCTCACTATACCACTGTGAAAGGGAGGAACTGAACTGATATTTTTTCTTGGGTGTAAAAAATGATGCACCAAATTGTATTGGAATGAAGTCTTACTTGCCATTATCTGTACATAGGTATATGTGTGCTGATACTTGATCACAACTGAAAGGCATTGAATATATTCTGCCAAAAAGGGCTTTAATGAGATGTGTTTCAGTATCATCTGGCAAAGGGTCAATAAATATAACATTCTCATCAATTGGATCTTTTTTTGTTGAGAATTATCTCAATATAGTAATACTAGCAGTCTATTAATAAACAGGAGTATTTAATCATATTTATCTGAACTCAGAGAGAAATTGGATTGTTTTGTTTGTACAGAAGGTAGACCATATAGTTCCTGTGTCCATTTATTGCTGGTTATGTATATTTGTACAGTGTTTCTGTGTCTATGTTTTGTTTTAATGTAAAAAACTGTGATAGTGTTATCTGATGTAATATACATTTATAAACGTGCTAATGATTGTGTGTCTGACTTGAGGGTAGGAAGATATGATGTTTTACATTTTATGAAATATTTATGCATTTTGTTTCTTTCAACAAAGTACAGCTACTGAATATTTTTTAATTACTGTGTAACCTGCATCATATTTTGTGATGACAATCTATAGAGGTAGTCAGCATGGGTCTGTTTATAAAAAAGTTCCTGCTCTCTATCAAACATTAGATTAAAGTTGTTTAATTTGGTATAATCCATGTAATAACCCCAAATAACTGGCCCGCTAACATGGGGCCAGATTACAAGTATCACGCTCAATAACGTTTTCGCTCACAAGCTAACTGCGCTCAAAGTAAAATTTTAATGCGGCCAGGTTAGCGCACATATTACAAGTTGAAAGCATCTATTAGTGCACGCACAAAAGTCTGATGCATGTTAACCTCAGGACCTTGATAACGCGACCACGCTAACTTTTTCTCCCCATAGACTTTTATGGGGTGCGTTGATAAAAAAAAACTAAGTTGTCACTTGCCCGCTAACCAGACAACACATTAGACCAACTGCACTAAACCTGAAGTGAGTCATGAATAGTTTACATTCCTATGTTCTTTATATATATATATGATTTTTTTCATATATGTAGCCATATATCTATATAAATATACACAGGTAGAGATATATATTGTATATACACAATATATATATATATATATATATATATAAAATATTTTTTTATTTTTTTTTAATAAAAAGGGCTTTTTTTTCTATGTGAAGAACATTTATTTGGATGGCACTTAAAGGGACAGTCTACACCAGAATTTTTATTGTTTTAAAAGATAGATAATCCCTTACCCATTGCCCAGTTTTGCATAACCAACACAGTTATATTAATATACTTTTAACCTCTGTGATTATCTTGTATCTAAGCCTCTGCAAACTGCCCCTTTATTTCAGTTCTTTTGACAGACTTGCAGTTTAGCCAATCAGTGCCTGCTCCCAGATAACTTCACGTGCACGAGCACAGTGTTATCTATATGAAACACATGAACTAACACCCTCTAGTGGTGAAAAACTGTTAAAATGCGTTCTGAAAAGAGGTGGCCTTCAAGGTCTAAGAAATTAGCATATGAACCTCCTAGGTTAAGCTTTCAACTAAGAATACCAAGAGAACAAAGCAAAATTGGTGATAAAAGTAAAACAATTGTTTAAAATGACATGCCCTATCTGAATCATGAAAGTTTATTTTGGCCTAGACTGTCCCTTTAACGTGATGGTAAACTTAACAAATTTTAAAACCAGGTCCAGAATCTAAGCAATATTTTAGACTTTAGATGAACACTTTTAATAAATATGTGCTGTAACTTACTTTTTAATCTAGCCGTGCCATTCTAATACCCCGTGTTTTGGCCGCCCACTTTAAAACTCATATTCTTTGGTGAGCTAATGGTTTGAACTGTTCTCCAATTGGCGCTCTAGCCATACGGCACTTTTTTGGTAGCTAAAGCGCTAATTGGAGAACAGTTCAAACCATTAGCTCACAAAACAATATGAGTTTTAGAGTGGGCGGCCAGTGCGTGGGGTATTGAATAGCACGGCTAGATTAAAAAGTATGTTACAGCACATCTTTATTAGAAGTAATCAATTAACGTGTACTTGCATACAGCCGCTCCTAACTCACCAGCAGCGTGCAATTCTCAGCTCCCAATGATGACGTCAGATGCCACAATAAACATACGGCAGCATGTAAAAAAAAATTACACATGCAGGGTGCAATGCCGGACCGCTGCTGAGTTACCATGTAGAAAAAACTTGCCAGCAGCTCAACAGTGAATAAAAACAAAAATATTTATTTGAACATGTTAAAAGTAAAAGGACAAGACATAGACAAAAATGTGTCATGCATTTCGCGCCCCCTAGTGGCGCTTACTCATAGACCCTCATTGCCCAGAACACAAGAGAAAGGTAGAGGTTAAATCACTGCCACATAACACACTTGTAGCAGTGATTTTAGCCTCCTGACTCACCAGAAAATATTTTGCAGTTACTTGAATGTTACCTTCAAGAGTTCAGCTCAGCCATGAATCATATTCCACCTCTATCAGAACCATGCACAGTGTGTTAAAGGGGAAGAATAGGAGGTAAACAATGAGATTGACTACCTTGTATATAGGTGTGAGCTGCACAGTGAATGCATAAATGTGCCAGTAGGGTTCTCTGTGTAAGAGAAAGAGACAGCTTTATCCCCCCAAGTATGGGACCAGCACCTCTCCCCAGCTGAGAATCATTTTACTGGGTGCCAGGACATTATCAAGGCACCTTGGATTATATATTATTTTATTTGTATTATATATTGTTAATTACCTGTTTATTTTTCAGTGACTATGGCTACGAGAGGCAAGGGAAGAACCAGTGCACTCCGGCATTCTGGTTTAACCCCACATCTGTGTCTAAAGACTGCAGCCAAGGCCAGAGCTATCTGAGGAGCAGCGGGTAAGAAAGATAATCTACCTACCAGAGCACTGATATGTTTGTACACAAAGCCTGACCATACACGGTTGTTTCACAATGTCATGTCATAGGATATCCCTTTAAATTGGCGCATCAGCTCAGTAAAACTAAATCAGATAGTACAAAACAAGCTTATAGTGAATTTATTGTTATTATTGTTATTATTATTATTATTAATAATAATATTAATAAATAATACAGTTTGTCATAAAGGGACATTAAACCCCTCTGTTTTGTTTCTAAAAAAAGGAACTTAAATATATATTTTTTATAATCTGGTGTTTTTGTGTTTAAGCACTTTTTTGATGTACGCTTGCAGGGTATATGTCGTTCACCAATGGAACTGAAGAAATTTTCCTTATCATCCAATAAACTTCTATCCCACAGTCAGCTTGTGCACATAACTTACATATTCTTAACATAGCTAAACAGTGTTCTTTCATAACTCTGATAGCTTTTTGTTTGATGTCACTTTTAATGGGTCAGAAGTAGTCAGTGTTTTTTCTTTGCTTTATCTAATGATGATCATTTTAAGATGTAGAAGATTTTTTTAATCCATGTTCCTGTCCTAAATAAACCAATATTTGATGTCAGCCTTACATAGGCGTGTCCTGTCTTCTCTACCAATAGAACTTTGGGCACTGTCCATCTCAGACAACAAGAATTAGTAAAAAGTACCATTGTGATACACTGTGTTAGTTTTAATGTAAATTTTAAAAGCCTTTACTTAACTTTTTTAACTATTACACTCCATGGTGATCAGCTATAAGCTACAGTAGAATTGTATTTTTTTTCCCTACAAATCTATTTTGTCACTAAACTGTAGAAACCTAAAGCGATTACTGCTCCCTTAGCAGTTATTTTTTATTGACTATTGCTGATATTTATGTTTTCTAGGTATCGTCGGATAGTGTCAAATAATTGCACTGATGGACTTCGGGAACAGTACTCAGCCAAATCCCAGCAGTGCCTTGGGAAAGCTCCTCAGGGGCTGCACCTCTCCACAAGCGATGGTCGGTTAGGGGTACAGCATGGGCAGAATGTCACATTTTTTGTGCATTTGGAAGAGGTAGGAAACTGATAATGCTGTATCCTATGTAAATGATCAGGGAATTCACAAATATGTTCTATATATTTGTAGGACTAAACTTTAAACATAATAAATTGTTTTTACATAAAATATAGGTACTTTAACATTCCTCGAATCCCTCTGACAAATTCAGGTTGTGTGTGTCACTGTAGTGGTGCCATAAAAGTTAATGAGTTATATTAAAAAATAAATAATAAATAGATAAATAAATACATTTAGGCTTTCTTTTGATAGACTACACAGTGAACACCCAAAGCCGAGTTTGTAGAAATGTTTAATAAATCACTTTGATTAAAGGGACACTGAACCCAATTTTTTTCTTTCGTGGTTCAGATAGAGCATGCAATTTTAAGCAACTTTCTAATTTACTCCTATTATCAATTTTTCTTCATTCTCTTAGTATCTTTATTTGAAAAGCAAGAATGTAAGTTTAGATACTGGCCCATTTTTGGTGAACAACCTGGGTTGTTCTTGCTGATTGGTGGATAAATTCACCCACCATTTAACAAGTGATGTCCAGTGTTCTAAACCAAAAACATGGCTGGCTCCTTAGCTTAGATGCTTTCTTTTTCAAATAAAGATAGCAAGAGAACGAAGAAAAATTGATAATAGGAGAACATTTGAAAGTTGCTTAAAATTGCATGCTCTATCTGAATCATGAAAGAAAAATGTTTGGTTTAGTGTCTCTTTAAAGATTTAACACAAGTCAAAACAGCACTTATTTTACATCTGCCAGACATGGTTTTTTAAATGTGTTAAAAATATATTAGTGATAAACTTTAATTATTAAAATTAATTAAACACAAGAAATATTTGAGATAATTTGCATTTATCCATTACTATTTTTTCACAATTATTACTAATTCATTTCTCATCACTATTATTCTTAAACTGATAAACATTACATTACATTTTAATAACATTATCTTTTGGTTCCACGTTTCATTATCTGTCAACAAATATATTTTTAATTTGCTTTACATTTACAATTGGTTACACGCTTCAGTTCTTGCATCCCTTGTAATCAATTGGATATGCGTTTTTTACATTTCCCATGACTATTATGATTAATCAGATGTACATGTCATTTCTGATTTTTATAATTACCCATAGGAAGTGTATTTAATTTATTTCGACTATTGCGAAAAAAATAGATACAGATTTAATTTCTCACAGTTATTATAAGACGGATGTACATATTGGTTTTCTAGGCTAATTTTATTATTTGGACTTGAGTTTATTTATTACAACTATTGTTGTTAACGTGGAGCATATTTAATTTCCAATTACCAATCACAATTGTTTTTATTTTTTTAAAGCTTAATTATTATAACTGTTATATGCCTTTTATTTCTACATATTATTGTTAATAATTAGAATATTTATTTTTCCATAGCTAATATTAGTTGGATAATTATGTATTTCCTCACAATCTTTGCTATTTAACACACAGGGCGCATGTACTCTTGAGTGTGTAATAGTTCCCCTTTCAGTCTAGAGAAGGGCCTGTCAATCACGCCAAGCAAAAGTGTCAGAGTTATTTCAATTTGCCACCTCAGAGAGGGTGAACAGAGTAAAAAGCAGTGGTCTGGTAACTGCTGCAACTTACATTGCAGGAAACAGATTTGCATTTGCAAGCCTGACCCTCAAGGGCTCAAAAGCAGCTTACATTGAGCCCATATGCCTAATTTACAAGTAGAGCATAAAAATGCTAGCGCTTTGGCGTATTAAAATTGCTCAAGCACAATCCATATGTTCGTTTGCACTCTTATAAGTCTAAACATATTTTTTATAGCTTGAGCAATAGTCTAGTGTGAGGTAACATTTGCATATCAGATAGTGCGGGTGCTTTAAATTTATTGCAGTAAAATTCATATTGGAAAAAGATAGGGCACCCCGCGCAATAGATTGTATGTAAAAGATAACACTCATGAAACTTAGTAGCTGATTGCTGGTTAATTGGTAGCATACACTGGCAAGTAGATAGACCATTGTAATCACACACAGGGGGACAAAACACTTTGTGGAAGACGTTTCAGCAGCGTCTCATCTCAATAGGAACAGGACACAAGTATCTGCTGGTTTCAGATTTAGTTTGCTCTATTGGTCTAACACATCTTATAGGTTTCTGTGTTGTTCATGAAATCATAAAAAGTGTTTATCTCTTACAGCCAACAACTTGTAATACCCAACTCAGTGTTATTGTGCAGGGCAGATCACAAAATAACGTGTTATTGGCTGTGCTCCACTTGTTATCTTGGCCTTTATGAGGAATTACAGTTTGAGTTCCATTTGAAGTTGATTTATTTTTTTTACAACTCCTTTTAACCAAACCAGCATTAACTTCTAGTCATTTTTTTATATTCAGTGCACTTTATAAAATCCCATGCTTCATTCTATTTGACTGTGGTTAGCTGATTTTTATTAAAAGCTAGGACGTACATTTACTTTTTCTTGATTGTTGCAATCAGTTTGAAACACATTTAATACTTTCTGGCTGTTATCCTAAATAGGATGTAGATTTAGTATTTCCTGACTATTATTAGCTAATTACATATGTATTTTCTTATGACTGGTATTATTACACCAATATTCAGAACTATTATTATCAATCAAAGGTCCATTTAGTTTTTAACCGTCATTTATCTCAAGAGAACATTTTGCTATATGTTTTGAGTCCTGACAATCAAACACACATGTTATTTCTCACAAGTCAAACTGACAAAACATTCCAGTTGGAAATGGAGATATCTGGCTATTATTCTCAAGCCTCTTGCCCTATTACCATTTCACACCATGGGGTCAATTTATCAAGCTCCGTACGGAGCTTGATGACCTGTGTTTCGGGCGAGCCTTCTGGTTCCCGAAAACAGAAGTTATGAAGCAGCGTTCTAAAGGTCGCTGCTCCATAAACTGTCCGCCTGTGATAAAGGCGGCGGACAGAAATCAACTCGATCGAATAAGATCGGGTTAATTGACACCCCCTGCTAGTGGCCGCAAATCTGCAGGAGGCGATAAATGCCTAGAGCGTATCCTGTCAGCATTTATCAATGTGCAGCGGACATGATACGCTACATCATATCATGTCCGCTCGCAAATTAATAAATTGACCCCATGACTATTTGTAACCACATTTCTTTACAAATGGTGGATTATCAATGTATACATTTATTGTAGTTCTAGTGTATTGTTTTCATTTCCATTCTCTAGCAAACATGTGTAGATTATTTTTTTGTCCATGGTTATGTATCACATGTCATTTTAGCAAATAAAAGGTTAAGAGGATATATAAATCAAAATTATTATCATTACTTAGATAGTGCGTAATTACTTTCTCTTGGTATCTTTTCTAGAAACATAGCCCTTTACTTTTGTGCATACTGAGGTACGCCCTTTAATTGGGTGCTGAAATGTGGTTATTACAACAGTATAATTAACATTCTAACCTTTTTTTATCATACTAAAATTACAGTAACTGAATACAAGTGAAATATAGACACTTGTTGGCAATTGTGTGTACTTACCCACAGATGTGTCGCAAATCCAATAACTGGAAACCAAAGCTAAAAATTAATACAGTGCACTCAGGGAAATCTTTCTAAAGCAATATGAGATATTCATGAAAACTATCAGCAAGTTTCATTACAACTATTCAAAGGAAGGCAAGTTTTGTATTCTTTTTTTCTTTCTCTTTATACAATTATACACTAAGCAGCAAAAATATAGCAACAAACTGTAAACTAATAAAAGTATAAGAGACTAATAAAAATAATTTATAGCTGCTATCTTAGAACAAATATAATTACATACAAACACACATACTGTATATAATATATATAAAAACAGGCAGTGCTACAACTATATATACAATAATGTATTTATTCATGTTTAATACACTTAAGCATATAAAATGAGAGATAAAACTATTTTTGTCCATAGGCTACTAAATATACAAAAAGCAAAAATAATATTAATTTCAAAGTACAAACTGAAATACTTGCTTGTTCTTGAGACTTAGGGCCTCATGTGTTAAATGCCTTGTAGACAAGTTTTTCAACTTGAGAACCTGTCCACAGGTCTTTGCAACTTATAAGTCAAGCGAGTGTGTAATGCTGCCCCCTTCCCTCACCTGACCAATCGTGCGAGAGAATGGCCTGTCAATCACCCCAAGCGAGCGTGTCCAGGGTGATTTCTCTCCGCCAACTCAAAGGTTGGGGTGAGTGTAAGTGTTCTCATATTGCGTTTGTGCTGCTTAGAATTGGAGTGCTTCGAATCTCTCCAAACTCCTGATTAGCGTCTGGCCATACTAAGGAAAAAGGGTACATTTGATATGAGAAGTGTCATATTGGCAGAAACTGGGAGTAACTTTGTTATAAGTTTGCAAAACATATAATTAATAATGAAGAAATTACATGTTTTTTACTACAGAGTTTTGCACCCAGGAGCTAGGGGTGTGCAGAAATGTGCGACTCACACTCCGCAATAATGAAAGGTTTAGTGATTTGCTGTATATACTGTAACTGATGGCATTAGTAAGCCCTTCATGTTCACCTACTAAGACCTGCACATCTTGGTCAACAAGATTTGTGGAAATGCAGAGTCTTGATGCCGTACAAACACGTTTCATAAATGGATCTTTTGAATAGCCACCTTATCCAACTTCAGAAGCTCATTTCCACTTTAATTTATATTCAAAAAAATGCGATAGGGACATTGTCTGAGGAGAGTGAATCACTTTTAATATTTCATATCCAGAAGTTAGGAATAAGTCAGGTTTTAGAGATGCTTTGTGGCTTGTAAAGTCTATTAGCTGTGTGAAATGTTCAATAGGCCACTGGCAACATTGAAAAAAAAAAAAAGAAAACTTTTCAGCAGTTCAGAACTCATACTTATGATTTATAAATTTAGACTTTACTAAGAAATGCTAAGGTTCTACGGAATAAAACTGATGGAATTCATTGAAACTACTTCTGTGTGAAAGGCTGAGCTGTAAAACAGAAATATAAAGAGACAAGACTATTAAATGAATTGATTTGTATTCAAGATACATTCCTCACACCTTCAACAAATAATGCAGAATAAGTTGTCAAGGTATGGACAGTTAAAGAAGTGGTTTATATGTCCTTACTGATAACCTGATAAGTAAATCTGGAAATACTGTCAAATATAAGAAAAAATATTGAAATGTTTCTTACTAATCAAAATCATTTTGCACAGCATTTTCAGCTTCTAAGTCTTAAAACTTGTTTTTAATATTTGAAGTTTTCAGAAGTGAATCTAGGTTATATTGTGAATAAGACAACCGAGTAATGAATGTGGAGACACTGCTTATTCAAGCATAAAGGGAACGAAATATTATAAAGCAGACACATGAAGATATGTTTAAATGCAAATGCACTTTTCTATTGAATTGTGCAGTTAATAGGAATTGTGGCGTGCAGTTTGCTTAACCCTACACTTGCTTTGTCAGTCTCTTATCCAGTCTGCTGTCACCACTGTGACTATGATTATTTAAATGTTACAATTCTTCTTATAATAGTAGACTACAATTACAGCACTTGTAAAGTGTTCCCACTCACTGGCCACGGAATATTGATATATATCCCATACCTACATAATTAACAATAAAATACTGAGCCAACGTTGTGTCAGACGAATGAGTGTTTTGCTATAAATGCAGGGTAACTCCTAATAATAATACCCTTGACATTACTATAAAATTATATAAAACTTTAACAAGTGCATAACAATCGGTTAGTTTTGCGTTATGGGTGAAAAAGCAGCGTTAAGGCTCTTTTTCACTACCGCTGGTATTACGACGAGTCTTGCAGGTATTTCTGTACCGCACACTTTTTTGTCTGTAAAGCAACGTAACTACTGCAGCTTTCAAAAAGTCCCTTTTCAATAGGACTTCCATAGCGCCGGTATTACGAGTTTGCCTGGGAGGCCAAAAAGTGAGCGGTACAGCCCATAACTACAAGATCCATAAAGTAAACTGAAAGTCAGTAGTTATGGGTTTTACGCTACAAAGCCGTAACATAAAACTCATAACTGAAGTGCTACAAAGTACACTAGCATCCATAAACTACCTATTAACCCCTAAACAGAGGCCCTCCCGCATTGCAAATAATAAAATAAAATTATTAACACCTAATCTGCCGTTCTGGATATCGCCACCACTATAATAAACATATTAACCCCTAAACCGCCGTACTCCTGCATCGCAAACACTAGTTAAATATTATTAACACCTAATCTGCTGTCCCTAACATTGCCGC
Source organism: Bombina bombina (assembly GCF_027579735.1). Lineage (NCBI taxonomy): Eukaryota > Metazoa > Chordata > Amphibia > Anura > Bombinatoridae > Bombina > Bombina bombina. The sequence goes on from NC_069507.1 coordinate 248,960,705, forward strand.
AACCTACAAACATTTATAGCTACAGGGACCCGTTCCACAAAAGTACGCTGAGGCACGCAACTCGAGAACAATGCGATTGCCGCATACTGCGGGTAGTACTCACCTTGGGCCACTGGTGTTTTGGGAAGCAAGTGCACCTATATCCCGGTCGCAACACAGAAATCCATCCTTATGGACAGCCGGGCTAGAGTGACTGAACCAGCGGCAGCCAGTTCATCAAGATGCCTCCACTAGCCGCTCATCACAAGCGGCCCTGCACTGCAAGTAAAGCCTGCTCTTTTTAGGGCGACCGACTGCAACACCCACAGTCTCACCCCAGCTAGCCAACATCAGTCTCAGAGAAGGGGGTTACCGATCGGAGGTGCGGATAGATTTGGCGCAATCCGACATCTTAGGCTGACATAGTGAGTACACAGACTCTGTTCATCTTTGAGCAGTACAGGTTGCAATAACACCTCAGAACTATATGCTTCAGCCCTGAGATACGCTACTTTTCATAACAGCCCACACTGCTCCTGAACTCACTAAGCCCATAGTTTGGAAGAAAGAACCCACGATCCTAGCGACACTGATTTTTAGGACACTCCCCCACAGCAAACACAGCATTAAAGCATAACATAGAGGGTGTAGCTGGCCACCATGGGGCTCAAGTAACAGACCCAACGTCACAATAAGAGAGCAACTATCAGAGGCTTAAAGGTATAACTTTTACCATAGAAATAAACAACTGCATATTGGGCCTGTAAACATAGCCCACACTGCTCCAGATTGGACTCTACCTGTTGAGCGACTGGCCACGGGACGGGCACTGAGTTTGGGTGTGACGCCTGCCCTATTTTACCCCCACATAGCTACACACTCCCTGTGGGTACCTATCTCACTACTCCCCCATCTCCTGACCTACATAAGCTCATCCCTTTGGGAGGAAGCGGGCCTAACTCCTACAGGGTAGTCTATTTTGGTGTGACTGCAGAGGTAGTAATATGTAAGAACTGCTATGAAAATGCCCTAGCCCCATCAGTCAGTCAGCCAACTATCTACCCTAGTGCTTCACATATGTGCATGCAAGTCAGTATAACTTGAGACGAGGACACAGCTAGAAGAAGAATCAAATAAAGATTTCACTTTCCCACCTTATCCTCAGAAACGCATCAAAATGTCTTTGGCCTTCAGGAGGAAACAGAAAGGTTCTTCCACTCCCAAGATAAATGTGGCGGACCACTTCCACCAATCAGCATTATCAACACACACCTCTTCAGATGAGGAGGATATGGCTCAAGGTAACTCGCTTGACACCCAAATGAAGGCGACTCTAAAACACCATGCTGCTTCTAATCTACAATCTGACTCACAGTCCAATAACCTCATAGATTCCATTAAATCACTACTGGCCTCTCACCATGACTCCCTTTCCAGAAAATTAAAAAAAGCTCATGCAGATCTCAAGAGAGATATATCCTCTATAGGGGAAAGAACAGATATGCTAGAGCAAAAACAGGAAGACCTTATGATTGATCATTCTAATTAGTAAACTATTCCCAGAACCTTGCTACGCAAATCTCCGATCTGACAAAAAAATTGGCAGACTTGGAAGACCGGTCATGCCGGAACAATCTGAGGTTTAAAGGGGTCCCAGAGACAGTATTACCTCAAGACCTCTTCAAGTCCTTTTTTGGGAACCTCATTTGCTTCTGAGTCATTAATAGATAGAGCCCATTGAGCCCTATGCCCAAGATCAATGGAGGGTGAAAAACCCAGAGATGTTATAGTGCGCCTACATTACTATACATTCAGAGAAAAAATATTGAGAGCTGTTCTTAAGGAAGGAACCCTGGCTGGTAGATTCTCTGAACTTCAAATATTTCCTGACCTCTCACCCCATACTCTTCAGCTACGGAGAAATTTCCAATTCTGCACCAAAGTTCTCAGGGATAATAACATCAAATACCGTTGGGGTTTCCCAGTGAGATTCTTTAGAACTAAAGATGGCCAACAGTATTTCGCCTCAAATGTCCAGCAAGCCAGAGAGTTACTGCAGAAATGGGAATTGTTAAGGCAGACCGGCCCTGACCCTGAGGAGGCCCCCAGAACCCAACTGCTTCGAGCCAACGCAAGATAATGGCAACCACTTGCCCAGAGAATACCCCATAACAAGAACTCAGGGGACCCTGCTCCTAGCTCCTCTTAAGGAGGCCGGATTATTCTATTTCTAATGTTGTCTACCTTTATGACTGGACCTGGTCATGAACAGATGTCCTTATTTCCTTGCATTTAAGGACTATGGACTTCACTCGTTTACTGCAACACTAGTGGAGACAGCAGTGGAGACAGCACGTGAAGCCACGTGAGATTATGTGAATCAATATCTTATATGTGTCATTTAATTTTCGATGTTATTTACAAAGTCTCAACAATGTTTATTTGTAATGTTTTGTTAATGTTGTGTGTTTTCCTTACATGTCAGCCAACATAAGTCAGAGATCAACTTCTAGTTAATTATACACCCCATAGGTATTTATAGAGATGCTGCCTCAAATATATAACATCAGTACCCCTAACCCTAACACTACACTTATAGCTAGCCTTGTAGATATACATTGTCTAAGAATGGGAGTATAGGATAAGGAGAGGAATGAGACAGACTAAGCCGAAACTGCCATTAAATGGCAATCACCAAGGCCCCCGTGGGTCCGGCTCTCTCTATAGCATTGTATCTCCTCCACCACCTACTAACTTTACTTCCAACATCTGTGCCTTTACACCCTTGTATGAGGCAGCTGGACCTAAAGGTGCTAGTTTGCACTTGATAATCATTTTGGGTATATACAACATGATAATAGATGTATGAGGAAGCTAATGTTGATGCAAAGTTGATAAGTTCATCAGTTCACATGTGTTATTTGATGTTGATGGTTTCTACGTACACAAGCTCTCATGTTAGGGAGTTATGTTTGTTGTTACTCTTCATGTTCCAGATCCATTTATCCTTTACATCTGACTTACCACTACGAAATAAGATGCTGACTCATGCGACATAAACACCCTTGAGAGTTTTCACTTACCACTTAAGCTAACCTGTCCAAAGTAGAAGGGCTTTCCTGACTATATCAGCACACTCGCGTCTTCCTAATCCATTCCCACGCACATCCATTCCAATACATAAGACTGATGGGGCGAAGGCTCCTTATGCTACTCTCACCTCCACACATTTAGATGTGTCCTTTGGGACAGCTATCCTAAAGGTCACTAATTTAGAAAGTGATAAATACCCACTTTCTTGATCTCTACCCGGTTTTCCTTTTGATACTATAACACTTCTATAAGGTACACTCATTGAGCGACGTGAGTCTGCTAGTTGTAGTCTGCTGGTTTAACCCATCATTTTCCCCCACAACCTCTACCTCATTTCTCCTTTCCATTTCCCTCTATCCCCATACCCTTTTCCCCGGATAGAAAGTTGCTATACAAGCTACAGACCTTACACTCCGATAATACCCCCTCAAGATAGATACCTTGAATACACAGGGACTAAATTCACCTACAAAACGTAGTCTCCTGATCGACTACCTAAACTAAAATGAAGAGACTAGTGGTACTATTGCAAGTTACACTCACTTAGATAGTCTAAATATACATTTGTAATTTTTCTGTCTACCGCTAACAAATATCTAGAATGTTAATTTATGTATACCCTACCTGTATTGCCTGCAATATTGTGCTATTGGACATGTCTAGGTTTCAAAGGGGTTTAAAGATTTGAATAAGTGCAGAGCTCTATTGTACTATAACTTACATTATAGAACTAAGGCACAAAAGTGACTTAAAGGTGTTTATTAATAATGTTACTTACTTAATGCTTATATAACTGATAAGTTGTTCATCATAACCAAACTTCATAGTGACATAACTATAGGATATCTGAGCTTTCATGTTTTCTTTTTTTTTCTTTTTTTTCTTTTAGGACCACATAACTAAAAAATACTCATATGCCCAGTTCTATTACTTTCCCTACAGACACAGAAAGAGGTCATTTGTGTTACATATCCCTTGCTTTCCCTTATATTGAATATTTAAGCCCTCAGGAGGTCCAAGAGAGACCTATGTCTTTTGATTGGGGATAACCCTTTACTATATCCATTACAAACTAGGGGGAATTACTTTTACAAACTAGACCTCCTCTATTCCTTTCTCTTATTCTATTACTCATATTTTGAATTCTACAATTACTCATAATTCTAAAAAGGTCCAAAAGCGACCATATATATCAGCTGAGACCCTCCCTAGTTGCATATGTTATCCTCAGGGTACAAGAGTGACCATATATATCAGTTGAGACCCTCCCTAGTTTCATATGTTATCCTCAGGGTACGAGAGCGACCATATATATCAGCTGAGACTCTCCCTAGTTTCATATGTTATCCTCAGGGTACAAGAGTGACCATATATATCAGTTGAGACCCTCCCCAGTTTCATATGTTATCCTCAGGGTACAAGAGCGACCATATATATCAGCTGAGACTCTCCCTAGTTTCATATGTTATCCTCAGGGTACAAGAGTGACCATATATATATCAGCTGAGACCCTCCCCAGTTTCATATGTTATCCTCAGGGTACAAGAGCGACCAAATATATCAGCTGAGACTCTCCCTAGTTTCATATGTTATCCTCAGGGTACAAGAGTGACCATATATATCAGCTGAGACCCTCCCCAGTTCCATATGTTATCCTCAGGGTACAAGAGTGACCATATATATCAGTTGAGAACCTCCCTAGTTTCATATGTTATCCTCAGGGTACAAGAGTGACCATATATATCAGCTGAGACTCTCCCTAGTTTCATATGTTATCCTCAGGGTACAAGAGTGAGTATATATATCAGCTGAGACTCTCCCTAGTTTCATATGTTATCCTCAGGGTACAAGAGTGACCATATGTATCAGCTGAGACCCTCCCCAGTTCCATATGTTATCCTCAGGGTACAAGAGTGACCATATATATCAGCTGAGACTCTCCCTAGTTACATATGTTATCCTCAGGGTACAAGAGTGACCATATATATCAGTTGAGACCCTCCCCAGTTTCATATGTTATCCTCAGGGTACAAGAGTGACCATATATATCAGCTAAGACCCTCCCCAGTTTCATATGTTATCCTCAGGGTACAAGAGTGACCATATATATCAGCTGAGACCCTCCCCAGTTTCATATGTTATCCTCAGGGTACAAGAGTGACCATATATATCAGCTGAGCCCCTCCCTAGTTTCATATGTTATCCTCAGGGTACAAGAGTGACCATATATATCAGCTGAGACCCTCCCCAGTTTCATATGTTATCCTCAGGGTACAAGAGTGACCATATATATCAGCTGAGACTCTCCCTAGTTTCATATGTTATCCTCAGGGTACAAGAATGACCATATATATCAGATGAGACCCTCCCCAGTTTCATATGTTATCCTCAGGGTACAAGAGTGACCATATATATCAGCTGAGACCCTCCCTAGTTTCATATGTTATCCTCAGGGTACAAGAGTGACCATATATATCAGCTTAGACTCTCCCTAGTTTCATATGTTATCCTCAGGGTACAAGAGTGACCATATATATCAGCTGAGACCCTCCCCAGTTTCATATGTTATCCTCAGGGTACAAGAGTGACCATATATATCAGCTGAGACCCTCCCCAGTTTCATATGTTAACCTCAGGGTACAAGAGTGACCATATATATCAGCTGTGACCATCCCTAGTTGCATATGTTATCCTCAGGGTACAAGAGTGACCATATATATCAGCTAAGACTCTCCATAGTTTCATATGTTATCCTCAGGGTACAAGAGTGACCATATATATCAGCTGAGAATCTCCCTAGTCTCATATGTTATCCTCAGGGTACAAGAGTGACCATATATATCAGCTGAGACCCTCCCTAGTTTCATATGTTATCCTCAGGGTACAAGAGTGACCATATATATCAGCTGAGACTCTCCCTAGTTTCATATGTTATCCTCAGGGTACAAGAGTGACCATATATATCAGCTGAGACTCTCCCTAGCTTCATATGTTATCCTCAGGGTACAAGAGTGACCATATATATCAGCTGAGACTCTCCCTAGTTTCATATGTTATCCTCAGGGTACAAGAGCGACCATATATATCAGCTGAGACCCTCCCTAGTTTCATATGTTATCCTCAGGGTACAAGAGCGACCATATATATCAGCTGAGACCCTCCCTAGTTTCATATGTTATCCTCAGGGTACAAGAGTGACCATATATATCAGCTGAGACCCTCCCCAGTTTCATATGTTATCCTCAGGGTACAAGAGCGACCATATATATCAGCTGATACCCTCCCCAGTTCCATATGTTATCCTCAGGGTACGAGAGCGACCATATATATCAGCTGAGACCCTCCCCAGTTCCATATGTTATCCTCAGGGTACGAGAGCGACCATATAAATCAGCTGAGACCCTCCCTAGTTTCATATGTTATCCTCAGGGTACAAGAGTGACCATATATATCAGCTGAGACCCTCCCCAGTTCCATATGTTATCCTCAGGGTACGAGAGCGACCATATATATCAGCTGAGACCCTCCCCAGTTGCATATGTTATCCTCAGGGTACAAGAGTGACCATATATATCAGCTGAGACCCTCCCTAGTTTCATATGTTATCCTCAGGGTACAAGAATGACCATATATATCAGCTGAGACCTTCCCCAGTTGCATATATTATCCTTAGGGTACAAGAGTGACCATATATATCAGCTGAGACACTCCCTAGTTCCATATGTTATCCTCAGGGTACGAGAGTGACCATATATATCAGTTGAGACCCTCCCTAGTTTCATATGTTATCCTCAGGGTACGAGAGCAACCATATATATCAGCTGAGACTCTCCTTAGTTTCATATGTTATCCTCAGGGTACAAGAGTGACCATATATATCAGCTGAGACCCTCCCTAGTTTCATATGTTATCCTCAGGGTACAAGAGTGACCATATATATCAGCTGAGACCCTCCCCAGTTCCATATGTTATCCTCAGGGTACGAGAGTGACCATATATATCAGCTGAGACCCTCCCCAGTTGCATATGTTATCCTCAGGGTACAAGAGTGACCATATATATCAGCTGAGACCCTCCCTAGTTTCATATGTTATCCTCAGGGTACAAGAATGACCATATATATCAGCTGAGACCTTCCCCAGTTGCATATATTATCCTTAGGGTACAAGAGTGACCATATATATCAGCTGAGACACTCCCTAGTTCCATATGTTATCCTCAGGGTACGAGAGTGACCATATATATCAGTTGAGACCCTCCCTAGTTTCATATGTTATCCTCAGGGTACGAGAGCAACCATATATATCAGCTGAGACTCTCCTTAGTTTCATATGTTATCCTCAGGGTACAAGAGTGACCATATATATCAGCTGAGACTCTCCCTAGTTTCATATGTTATCCTCAGGGTACAAGAGCGACCATATATTTCAGCTAAGACTTTCCCTAGTTTCATATGTTATCCTCAGGGTACAAGAGTGACCATATATATCAGCTGAGACCCTCCCCAGTTGCATATGTTATCCTCAGGGTACAAGAGTGACCATATATATCAGCTGAGACCCTCCCTAGTTTCATATGTTAACCTCAGGGTACAAGAATGACCATATATATCAGCTGAGACCTTCCCCAGTTGCATATATTATCCTTAGGGTACAAGAGTGACCATATATATCAGCTGAGACACTCCCTAGTTCCATATATTATCCTCAGGGTACGAGAGTGTCCATATATATCAGTTGAGACCCTCCCTAGTTTCATATGTTATCCTCAGGGTACGAGAGCGACCATATATATCAGCTGAGACTCTCCTTAGTTTCATATGTTATCCTCAGGGTACAAGAGTGACCATATATATCAGCTGAGACTCTCCCTAGTTTCATATGTTATCCTCAGGGTACAAGAGCGACCATATATATCAGCTGAGACTTTCCCTAGTTTCATATGTTATCCTCAGGGTACAGGAGCGACCATATATATCAGCTGAGACTCTCCCTAGTTTCATATGTTATCCTCAGGGTACAAGAGTGACCATATATATCAGCTGAGACCCTCCCTAGTTTCATATGTTATCCTCAGGGTACAAGAGCGACCATATATATCAGCTGAGACCCTCCCTAGTTTCATATGTTATCCTCAGTGTACAAGAGTGACCATATATATCAGCTGAGACTCTCCCTAGTTTCATATGTTATCTTCAGGGTACAAGAGTGACCATATATATCAGCTGAGACTCTCCCTAGTTGCATATGTTATCCTCAGGGTACAAGAGTGACCATATATATCAGCTGAGACTCTCCCTAGTTGCTATGTTATCCTCAGGGTACAAGAGTGACCATATATATCAGCTGAGACTCTCCCTAGTTTCATATGTTATCCTCAGGGTACAAAAGTGACCATATATATCAGCTGAGACCCTCCCCAGTTTCATATGTTATCCTCAGGGTACAAGAGTGACCATATATATCAGCTGAGACCCTCCCTAGTTTCATATGTTATCCTCAGGGTACAAGAGTGACCATATATATCAGCTGAGACTCTCCCTAGTTTCATATGTTATCCTCAGGGTACAAGAGTGACCATATATATCAGCTGAGACCCTCCCCAGTTTCATATGTTATCCTCAGGGTACAAGAGTGACCATATATATCAGCTGAGACCCTTCCCAGTTTCATATGTTAACCTCAGGGTACAAGAGTGACCATATATATGTCAGGTTAGAAAATGTCAAGAAGAAGACCCAAATGCTAGGGCGAACTTAAACAACACCCTTGCACTCTGAGTTTAATCCAGGACGTGACCCCACGACAACCTCCAAAAAACAAAGTACTCACGATATGGAGCAGGGTTAGCCTGTGCCAAAGTAATTCAAGATATCAGCCAGATAGACTTCTGAATAAGGAACTGGTTTCAGGAAATGTCTTCCACAGAATCAGGAGAGCAGGGATAGTCCACTTATACTCAGACAGAAGAAGGGTAAAACAGGAAACAGTTAATATTGCAGGAGTAGGTCATTTGTTATCAAGCAGTCTGAGGGTTAACACTGTGTAGACAGTCTTTGCAGAGTATGCAACAGGTAATCAGGCAGTTTGAGGGTTAACACTGAGTAGACAGTCTTTGCAGAGTATGCAACAGGTAATCAGGCAGTTTGAGAGTTAACACTGTGTAGACAGTCTTTGCAGAGTATGCAACAGGTAATCAGGCAGTTTGAGGGTTAACACTGTGTAGTCAGAACTTGCAGAATTAACAACATGTAATCAGGTAGTTTGAAGGTTAACACTGTGTTGTCAGAACTTGCAGAGATAGCAACAGGTAATCTGGTAGTTTGAAGGTTAACACAGATTAATCAGTACTTGTTGAGATTGGCAACAGGATATCAAGCAGTTTGAAGGTTTACACTTAATAATTGTATTTGCAGAGTTTGGAAACAGGTAAACATGCAGATTGAAGGTTTCACAGAAATAACAGTATTTGAATAGTTTGGCAGTAAACGGAGTAGTCAGAATTTGCAGGGATTGCAGCAGGTAAACAGGAAGTTTGAAAGTTTCACAAAACAAACAGTACTTGCATAGTTTGGAGACAGGTAAACAGGAGGTTGAAGGTTAATCCAGCATAGTAAATCCTTGAAGAGAGTGGCAACAGAAAAGCAGCAGTTAGAGAGATTCCTCAGCGAATTCCTAACAGAAGCCAAAAAGTTTAAACAAACAAACAGGCACTGGAGAAACAGGAAGCCCAGAATAAAAAGCCTGGTTGTGACATCATCAGGAAGGGGTGGCTCAGACACCTGTCAATCAAGCACACAGAGAGGACTGCAGAGATTCCCAGCAGCCGAGCGTGACAGTGCCCCCTCCTCAAGGACCCCTCCGGGGGACCCGACCGGGCCTGGCAGGGTATTTCTTGTGAAAAGACTTGACAAGAGCTGGAGCATGAACATGAGAGGCCGGTTCCCAAGATCGTTCAGAGATAGGATAACCCTTCCAATGGACCAGTTAGTACAGCCGATTGCCCCGTAGCTTGGAATCGAGAATCTGGCTGACTTCAAACTCAGAAGTTCCCTCTATGGAAAGTGGAGGAGGTGGTTTACTCTTGATAGAGTACCGATTGTAGATGACTGGTTTGAGTAGGGAGACATGAAACACTGGATGGATCTTGAGAGTCTTGGGTAAGGCCAGGTGGTATGCAGAAGAACAAACTCTGGAAACAATTCGAAAAGGTCCAATGTACTTAGGACCCAACTTGGTACAAGGTTGTTTTAGACGTATGAATCTGGTGGATAAAAATACTCTGTCTCCAGTACGAAGTAAAGGAGCCTTGCACCTTCTGCGATCAGCATATTTCTTATGTCTTAAGGAAGAAGAGAGTAGATTTTGACGAATGAGTTGCCAGTGATTACTGAGATTTTTCACTATACGATCTGCTCCAGGGACTTCAGTAGAACTGGTAATCATAGGAAAGGTTCTAGGTTCAAATCCATAAGCTGCCTTAAAGGGAGAGGTCTGTAATGAGGCGTTATAACGTGAGTTGTGAGCTAATTCCGCCAAAGGCAATAACTGAGACCAGTTGGAGTAGTGATGGTCTACATAATGTCTAAGAAAAGATTCCAAGGCTTGATTTACACGCTCAGTCTGTCCGTTGGATTGAGGATAGTGTGCAGTAGAAAGTGATATGTTGATTCCGAAGTGCTTACAAAAAGACCTCCAAAATTTGGAAACAAATTGGACTCCACGATCTGAGACTATGTCAGTGGGAAAACCATGTAAACGAGATATATGTAGAACAAAGAGTTCAGAAAGTCTTTGAGCTGAAGGCAAGCCTGGAAGAGGTATGAAGTGAGCAGACTTGGAGAACCGATCCACCACTACCCAAATGGTCGTATTTCCAGCAGAAACAGGAAGATCTGTAACAAAGTCCATGGATAAGTGAGACCAAGGGTAATGAGGAATAGGAAGAGGGTGTAATAGACCAAACGGTCGATGAGAAGATTGTTTGTTCGAAGCACAAGAACTACAAGCAGCAATATAATCCTTAACATCCCTCCTCATAGTGGACCACCAAACATGCTGCTTCAGTTTCCACAATGTATTGGTTATTCCAGGATGACCTGCTGAAATGTTGTCATGAGCCCAACGTAGAAGCTTAAGGCGTAATCCTTTGGGCACATACAGGATACCAGAAGGTAGTTTGCAAGAAAATGGTACCCGGACTTGAGCAGCATGTAAAGCCTGTACTGGAAAAGAGGATACTTGAGCCAAAACTTTGACTGGACGTAGTATAGGTTCTGAATCCAATGGAGAAGGTTCAGAAGATTGGAACTGCCTAGATAAAGCATTTGCCTTGGAATTTTTTGAACCAGGAACATAGGAAAGTACAAAATTAAACCTGGAGAAGAACAAGGCCCACCGAGCCTGACGAGGATTGAGACGTGTAGCTGTTTGGAGGTATAAAAGATTCTTGTGATCTGTCAGAATGAAAAAAGGTTGACTGGTACCCTCTAACCAATGCCTCCATTCATCCAAATCTAATTTTATGGCCAAAAGCTCCTTATTGCCCACATCATAATTTAACTCGGCAGGATTGAATCTTTTCGAAAAGAACGCCACAGGATGTATCTTGCTGGTAGTCGGATCACGTTGGGAGAGAACAGCTCCAGCTGCTATAGAGGAAGCGTCAACCTCCAAAATAAACTGGAGATCAGGAATTGGATGACTGAGAAGAGGTGCAGAAGAAAATGCTGATTTTAGCGTTTCAAAAGCCTGTACTGCCGAAGAGGACCAGTTCTTACAATTTTGCCCTTTCTTAGTAAGAGAAGTGAGTGGAGACGTGATGTCAGCAAAGTTCTTTATAAACTTTCTATAGTAATTGGCAAAGCCAAGAAACCTCTGCAGGGATTTGAGAGTAGTTGGTCTGGGCCAGTCCTTGATAGCCGACAGTTTAGCAGGATCCATCTCAAAACCTGATTCAGAAATGATATACCCCAAAAAGGGGATGGAACTCTGATGAAAAGGGCATTTCTCCAATTTAGCGAACAGGGAATTGTCTCGTAACCTCTGAAGAACCAGTCTTACATGATGTACATGTTCCTGTAATGTTTTCGAATAGATCAGAATGTCATCGAGGTAAATGATAACAAATTGATTTAGATAATCTCTGAAGATTTCGTTAACAAAGTGCTGAAATACTGCTGGTGCATTGCACAATCCGAATGGCATTACTAGATACTCGTAGTGACCAAATCTAGTGTTAAATGCCGTCTTCCATTCGTCTCCTTTACGGATTCTGACCAGATTGTAGGCCCCACGGAGATCTAACTTGGAAAAAATAGAAGCACCCTGAAGACGATCGAATAACTCAGAAATGAGCGGCAGAGGATAGCTGTTTTTGACAGTAATCTGATTCAAGGCTCGATAATCAATACAGGGACGAAGACCTCCATCTTTTTTCCCAATGAAGAAAAAACCTGCACCCACAGGTGAAGAGGAAGGACGAATAAATCCTCTGGCTAAGTTGTCCTTTATGTATTCCTCAAGAGAGACATTTTCTTGACGAGAGAGGGGATAGGTCCTTCCCTTAGGTAGAGGAGCCCCTGAATACAATTCGATAGGACAGTCAAATATCCGGTGTGGAGGTAACTTCTCAGCCTCTTTTTTAGAAAACACATCACAAAAGGCATGATAGTAATTGGGCAATGATTCAGGAACTTCCACCATAGCTACAACAGGACAAGATGGTTTACAGGGATTTTGCAGGCAATGTTTGAAACAGGTAGTTCCCCAGGAAATAAGTTCTCCTTTAGACCATGACAAAACTGGATCATGAAGCTGCAACCAAGGTAACCCCAGAATCAATGGTATGTGGGGAGAAGAGATGACATCAAAACGAATAATTTCAGAATGAAGTATGCCCACAGTCAAAAGAAGAGGAATGGTAGAATGTTGTATGATACCAGTACCTAGAGGCTGTCCACTGACAGTAGTTACCTTAATTAACTGTTTCTTGGCTTGAAGAGGAATCCTGAGAGAGTCAGCAAAGTTTGAATCAATGAATACTCCAGCAGCTCCAGAATCGATGAGAGCTTGAGCTCGAAACTTGGTGTTTCCAAAAGAGATAGTTACAGGAACAAAAAGTTTAGAATTGAGGGAAGACATGGGATTCTGGCTTAACTCTGTCCCTCTATCAAAAGTTAAGCCTTGGCTTTTACTGGCCGGATAGGACAGTCCTTCAGTAAATGTCCTTTGGTACCACAATACAGACATAACCCAAGAGTACGCCTTCTATGGCGTTCAGCTTCTGACAATTTAATAGCTCCTATTTCCATGGGTTCCACAGACTCAGGAGATTGGGAATTATTATTAGAAAGACTTGAGGTTCGAATAGGAGGACGAAAAGAAGATTTAACAAAGGATCTCCGATTCCTATCTCTCTCCTGAAGACGTTCAGTATGCCGGGCGTCAAGAGTAATACATAAATTGATAAGACCCTTCAATGAATCGGGGAGTTCCCGAAATACAAGTTCATCCTTAAGGCATTCGCAAAGCCCTTTGCGAAAGGCTGCCCGTAAGGCTCCATGGTTCCAATCAGTTTCTGCGGCTAAAGTCCTGAATTCAATAGCATATTGAGCTACCGAAAGGGATCCCTGTCTCAGATCCAACAATCCTGCCTCAGCAGCTGCAGACCTCCCAGGCTTGTCAAAAACAGAAGAAAAAATGGACACAAATAATTCCACATCCTGTAGTAACGGATCATTCTTCTCTAAAAGAGGGGACACCCAGGCTAGAGCCTTACCCTTCATGAGGGAAATAATAAAGGTGATTTTGGAAGTAGAATTGGAAAAAACTTGAGGATTGTTTCTGAAGTGTAAACGACACTGATTAAGGAATCCACGGCATTCTTCAGGATTACCGTCATATTTATCTGGAAGTGGGATTCGTGGTATATTCTGTCCAACAGTTTGAGGTGGATTAAAGACAGCATTGGTGCTAGTAGCAGTGGCAGCAGGAGTCGCCGTAGCTTGAGAAGGAGCGGAGAGGTTATGTAGCAGAGCAGTAATCTGGTCAAGCTTGGAATCCAAAGATTGCAAATGAGCAGAATGATTTCCTAGAAGTTGCCCTTGTAGAGCCACAGCCCTGGATAACTCATCAGGGTCCATATTATGGCCTGTTTGTTCTGTCAGGTTATAAAATGTCAAGAAGAAGACCCAAATGCTAGGGCGAACTTAAACAACACCCTTGCACTCTGAGTTTAATCCAGGACGTGACCCCACGACAACCTCCAAAAAACAAAGTACTCACGATATGGAGCAGGGTTAGCCTGTGCCAAAGTAATTCTAGATATCAGCCAGATAGACTTCTGAATAAGGAACTGGTTTCAGGAAATGTCTTCCACAGAATCAGGAGAGCAGGGATAGTCCACTTATACTCAGACAGAAGAAGGATAAAACAGGAAACAGTTAATAATGCAGGAGTAGGTCATTTGTTATCAGGCAGTCTGAGGGTTAACACTGTGTAGACAGTCTTTGCAGAGTATGCAACAGGTAATCAGGCAGTTTGAGGGTTAACACTGAGTAGACAGTCTTTGCAGAGTATGCAACAGGTAATCAGGCAGTTTGAGAGTTAACACTGTGTAGACAGTCTTTGCAGAGTATGCAACAGGTAATCAGGCAGTTTGAGGGTTAACACTGTGTAGTCAGAACTTGCAGAATTAACAACATGTAATCAGGTAGTTTGAAGGTTAACACTGTGTTGTCAGAACTTGCAGAGATAGCAACAGGTAATCTGGTAGTTTGAAGGTTAACACAGATTAATCAGTACTTGTTGAGATTGGCAACAGGATATCAAGCAGTTTGAAGGTTTACACTTAATAATTGTATTTGCAGAGTTTGGAAACAGGTAAACATGCAGATTGAAGGTTTCACAGAAATAACAGTATTTGAATAGTTTGGCAGTAAACGGAGTAGTCAGAATTTGCAGGGATTGCAGCAGGTAAACAGGAAGTTTGAAAGTTTCACAAAACAAACAGTACTTGCATAGTTTGGAGACAGGTAAACAGGAGGTTGAAGGTTAATCCAGCATAGTAAATCCTTGAAGAGAGTGGCAACAGAAAAGCAGCAGTTAGAGAGATTCCTCAGCGAATTCCTAACAGAAGCCAAAAAGTTTAAACAAACAAACAGGCACTGGAGAAACAGGAAGCCCAGAATAAAAAGCCTGATTGTGACATCATCAGGAAGGGGTGGCTCAGACACCTGTCAATCAAGCACATAGAGAGGACTGCAGAGATTCCCAGCAGCCGAGCGTGACAATATATCAGCTGTGACCCTCCCTAGTTGCATATGTTATCCTCAGGGTACAAGAGTGACCATATATATCAGCTGAGACTCTCCCTAGTTTCATATGTTTTCCTCAGGGTACAAGAGTGACCATATATATCAGCTGAGAATCTCCCTAGTCTCATATGTTATCCTCAGGGTACAAGAGTGACCATATATATCAGCTGAGACCCTCCCTAGTTTCATATGTTATCCTCAGGGTACAAGAGTGACCATATATATCAGCTGAGACTCTCCCTAGTTTCATATGTTATCCTCAGGGTACAAGAGTGACCATATATATCAGCTGAGACTCTCCCTAGTTTCATATGTTATCCTCAGGGTACAAGAGTGACCATATATATCAGCTGAAACTCTCCCTAGTTTCATATGTTATCCTCAGGGTACAAGAGCGACCATATATATTTGCTGAGACCCTCCCTAGTTTCATATGTTATCCTCAGGGTACAAGAGCGACCATATATATCAACTGAGACCCTCCCTAGTTTCATATGTTATCCTCAGGGTACAAGAGTGACCATATATATCAGCTGAGACCCTCCCCAGTTTCATATGTTATCCTCAGGGTACAAGAGCGACCATATATATCAGCTGAGACCCTCCCCAGTTCCATATGTTATCCTCAGGGTACGAGAGCGACCATATATATCAGCTGAGACCCTCCCCAGTTCCATATGTTATCCTCAGGGTACGAGAGCGACCATATAAATCAGCTGAGACCTTCCCTAGTTTCATATGTTATCCTCAGGGTACAAGAGTGACCATATATATCAGCTGAGACCCTCCCCAGTTCCATATGTTATCCTCAGGGTACGAGTGCGACCATATATATCAGCTGAGACCCTCCCCAGTTGCATATGTTATCCTCAGGGTACAAGAGTGACCATATATATCAGCTGAGACCCTCCCTAGTTTCTTATGTTATCCTCAGGGTACAAGAATGACCATATATATCAGCTGAGACCTTCCCCAGTTGCATATATTATCCTTAGGGTACAAGAGTGACCATATATATCAGCTGAGACACTCCCTAGTTCCATATGTTATCCTTAGGGTACGAGAGTGACCATATATATCAGTTGAGACCCTCCCTAGTTTCATATGTTATCCTCAGGGTACGAGAGCGACCATATATATCAGCTGAGACTCTCCTTAGTTTCATATGTTATCCTCAGGGTACAAGAGTGACCATATATATCAGCTGAGACTCTCCCTAGTTTCATATGTTATCCTCAGGGTACAAGAGCGACCATATATATCAGCTGAGATTTTCCCTAGTTTCATATGTTATCCTCAGGGTACAGGAGCGACCATATATATCAGCTGAGACTCTCCCTAGTTTCATATGTTATCCTCAGGGTACAAGAGTGACCATATATATCAGCTGAGACCCTCCCTAGTTTCATATGTTATCCTCAGGGTACAAGAGCGACCATATATATCAGCTGAGACCCTCCCTAGTTTCATATGTTATCCTCAGGGTACAAGAGTGACCATATATATCAGCTGAGACTCTCCCTAGTTTCATATGTTATCTTCAGGGTACAAGAGTGACCATATATATCAGCTGAGACTCTCCCTAGTTGCATATGTTATCCTCAGGGTACAAGAGCGACCATTTATATCAGCTGAGACTCTCCCTAGTTGCTATGTTATCCTCAGGGTACAAGAGTGACCATATATATCAGCTGAGACTCTCCCTAGTTTCATATGTTATCCTCAGGGTACAAGAGTGACCATATATATCAGCTGAGACCCTCCCTAGTTTCATATGTTATCTTCAGGGTACAAGAGTGACCATATATAACAGCTGAGACTCTCCCTAGTTTCATATGTTATCCTCAGGGTACGAGAGCGACCATATATAACAGCTGAGACTCTCCCTAGTTGCATATGTTATCCTCAGGGTACGAGAGCGACCATATATATCAGCTGAGACTCTCCCTAGTTTCATATGTTATCTTCAGGGTACAAGAGTGACCATATATATCAGCTGAGACCCTCCCTAGTTTCATATGTTATCCTCAGGGTACGAGAGCGACCATATATATCAGCTGAGACCCTCCCTAGTTTCATATGTTATCCTCAGGGTACGAGAGCGACCATATATATCAGCTGAGACTCCCCCTAGTTTCATATGTTATCCTCAGGGTACAAGAGCGACCATATATATCAGCTGAGACTCTCCCTAGTTTCATATATTATCCTCAGGGTATAAGAGCGACCATATATATCAGCTGAGACCCTCCCTAGTTTCATATGTTATCCTCAGGGTACAAGTGCGACCATATATATCAGCTGAGACTCTCCCTAGTTTCATATGTTATCCTCACAGGGTACAAGTCTGAGTTTTTAGAAAATTTCTCTGTGCATATACAGTATATTTGCAAAACTATTATCTAGGCTGCTACTTAAATAGTTTTTTACTGCAAGACAATTTTTTGCTTTTGTTTGTACTAATTTATACATAAAAATGTCCCTGCCATATTAGTCTACAGATAATATTTGCCCATGTACCTATTGTATTTGTACGATTACAAAGCTGCTGTTTAGTGGCTTACTTTATATATCAGCCAGTATGTAATATTTAGATGCACTTGCTTCCGCTGTAAATGGACATATTGATGTTTATTTTGTGAATGCCAAAAATCTCAATAAAACATTATAAATATAATAAAATGATCTAACACATTACAGCATTTTATATTTGCACTTTTATATCTTATTAAAACTAGATATAGAATTCATATTCTCTTTGGAAAATAACCCAAATATTTATTAAAGTCCTTTATGCAATCCAGTAATTGTCACAATAAACTGCACCACATGGTACTTCAGTGTATTTTCAATTTTATTTTACTGTACACAACTTGTTCCAACATATCTTAACCTTTACAAATGCCCTCAAAGAGTTATACGATGTTAGAACATGACATGACAACATATTTGAAAATGGAAAACTTACTTTTATAGATTTTCTGTGCAATATAAACATATTAAAAAAACACAGTAATAACTATTTTTCTAGAATTAAATAATTTTTTTAATGGATTTTGTAAAATGTATTTACTAAAACAGCAGGTTATTGAAAGCAAACACATTTTATTGTCAACATCTGAATATGATTTTCTTGTATATTTAGTGCCAGTAATACCATCTGTCCTGGTAATTTACATTTTGTACTTAGACAATTGTTAGATATCCAGATCTTATAAAACATTTTGTATTGCGAATATCTCTTGATTACTTGATTTGACTATGTCACTTTATATGTAAATTACTATATCACTAAATTTATCCAACAGTGTATTGTCCTACTCTGAAGTACCTGACACTGTATCACAATACAGAAATCTGATAAATGACTTCTAATTTAGGTTCTGTGTGACCTTTAAAGCATCCTTCTATCATGCCAGCAATCAATAATACTGATAAACCCTGTGGCCTTTTGAAATGTACTATATGACTCAAAATTGGAAAACTACAGATACAACTTCACTACAAACAAAACTGTGTGTCTCTGTTAGCTCCCATTGCAAAAAAATAACAAAAGTGATAGATGTGATACTTTTGATAAATAACTAATAGGGAATACACTGCGGAACCTTAATTATTTTATTATTGTGCTATTGCTTGCATATATATATATATATATATATATATATATATATATATATAAGCACATACAGTGGTTAAAGCGGCAGATAAGTCAATTTTAAGGACAGTACAGTCAAAATTCAACTTTCATGATTCTGATAGAACATGTAATTTTAAATAACTATCTAATTTGCTTTGTTTTCTTTGTATCCTTTGTTTAAAAAAAAAAAACCTGGGAGGGATGCTTCCGGGCGGCGGCCATGTTAGCTGCTTATTTTAGGAGCTGAGGAGTCGAGTGTTTAATCCTACTGCTTATCGCTTGACTGTGGCATCATTTATGAGCTTTTACATCCACATAACTTGCTGAATAATTATATCCAACGTTTGAGACCAACTTCTCCCCCGAAGTACCAGAATGATGAGATGCGCAGTAGCTGCCTAAAAGATGGCCTGACCTTCATCTAACCCTCCCTGGTGATCCAGGGTAAAGAGCTAGTAACGCTGTCTACAACCAAGTCTTATATCTCTAGCTGATCATCCTACTATTAGAGCTATGGCGATCAACTTGCCACTACTGGACAGCGCAGTTTGCAATATTCTAGAGGAACACTTTCGGAAACTCTCCAGCCTAATCACTTGGTCACAATCTAACGATGAAGGTGGAAATGACTGGCTTAACTCTAAACTTCCAAATACGCAGCCCACTGACAAGAAGGTATTGCCAGACCCTAACACAACAGTTCAGAGACCTGTTGCAGTCTCTGCTCACATTAACAGAGAGATATCTTGGGAGACTCAACTCTCTAACCAAACAGCTGAGGATGTGCACGGCAACACACCCCAGGCTTCTAAAATTGTTACTACAATGATCTCTCCAAACAAGAGATATACACCACCCTTGGACCTAGATTTGGAGTTCGGCGGTAGCCGTGAAAACCAGCGTTAGAGGCTCCTAACGCTGGTTTTAGGCTACCGCCGGTATTTAGAGTCATGTAGGTAAGGGTCTAACGCTCACTTTTCAGCCGCGACTTTTCCATACCGCAGATCCCCCTACGCCATTTGCGTATCCTATCTTTTCAATGGGATCTTCCTAACTCCGGTATTTAGAGTCGTTTCTGCAGTGAGCGTTAGAGCTCTAACGACAAAACTCCAGCCGCAGAAAAAAGTCAGTAGTTAAGAGCTTTCTGGCTAACGCCGGTTTATAAAGCTCTTAACTACTGTACCCTAAAGTACACTAACACCCATAAACTACCTATGTACCCCTAAACCGAGGTCCCCCCACATCGCCGCCACTCGATTAAAATTTTTAACCCCTAATCTGCCGACCGCCACCTACGTTATACTTATGTACCCCTAATCTGCTGCCCCTAACACCGCCGACCCCTATATTATATTTATTAACCCCTAACTTGCCCCCCACAACGTCGCCGCAAGCTACTTAAAATAATTAACCCCTAATCTTCCGACCGCAAATCGCCGCCACCTACGTTATCCCTATGTACCCCTAATCTGCTGCCCCTAACATCGCCGACCCCTATGTTATATTTATTAACCCCTAATCTGCCCCCCACAACGTCGCCGACACCTACCTACACTTATTAACCCCTAATCTGCCGAGCGGACCTGAGCGCTACTATAATAAATGTATTAACCCCTAATCCGCCTCACTAACCCTATCATAAATAGTATTAACCCCTAATCTGCCCTCCCTAACATCGCCGACACCTACCTTCAATTATTAACCCCTAATCTGCCGACCGGAGCTCACCGCTATTCTAATAAATGGATTAACCCCTAAAGCTAAGTCTAACCCTAACACTAACACCCCCCTAACTTAAATATAATTTACATCTAACGAAATAAATTAACTCTTATTAAATAACTTATTCCTATTTAAAGCTAAATACTTACCTGTAAAATAAATCATAATATAGCTACAATATAAATTACATTTATATTATAGCTATTTTAGGATTAATATTTATTTTACAGGCAACTTTGTAATTATTTTAACCAGGTACAATAGCTATTAAATAGTTAAGAACTATTTAATAGTTACCTAGTTAAAATAATAACAAATTTACCTGTAAAATAAATCCTAACCTAAGTTATAATTAAACCTAACACTACCCTATCAATAAAATAATTAAATAAACTACCTACAATTACCTACAATTAACCTAACACTACACTATCAATAAATTAAATAAACACAATTGCTACAAATAAATTCAATTAAATAAACTATCTAAAGTACAAAAAATAAAAAAGAACTAAGTTACAGAAAATAAAAAAATATTTACAAACATAAGAAAAATATTACAACAATTTTAAACTAATTACACCTACTCTAAGCCCCCTAATAAAATAACAAAGCCCCCCAAAATAAAAAATTCCCTACCCTATTCTAAAATACAAAAATTACAAGCTCTTTTACCTTACCAGCCCTGAACAGGGCCCTTTGCGGGGCATGCCCCAAGAAGTTCAGCTCTTTTGCCTGTAAAAAAAAACATACAATACCCCCCCCCCAACATTACAACCCACCACCCACAAACCCCTAATCTAACCCAAACCCCCCTTAAATAAACCTAACACTAAGCCCCTGAAGATCTTCCTACCTTGTCTTCACCTCACCAGGTATCACCGATCCGTCCTGGCTCCAAGATCTTCATCCAACCCAAGCGGGGGTTGGCGATCCATAATCCGGTGCTCCAAAGTCTTCCTCCTATCCGGCAAGAAGAGGACATCCGGACCGGCAAACATCTTCTCCAAGCGGCATCTTCTATGTTCTTCCATCCGATGACGACCGGCTCCATCTTGAAGACCTCCAGCGCGGATCCATCCTCTTCTTCCGACGACTAGACGACGAATGACGGTTCCTTTAAGGGACGTCATCCAAGATGGCGTCCCTCGAATTCCGATTGGCTGATAGGATTCTATCAGCCAATCGGAATTAAGGTAGGAATTTTCTGATTGGCTGATGGAATCAGCCAATCAGAATCAAGTTCAATCCGATTGGCTGATCCAATCAGCCAATCAGATTGAGCTCGCATTCTATTGGCTGTTCCGATCAGCCAATAGAATGCGAGCTCAATCTGATTGGCTGATGGGATCGGCCAATCGGATTGAACTTGATTCTGATTGGCTGATTCCATCAGCCAATCAGAAAATTCCTACCTTAATTCCGATTGGCTGATAGAATCCTATCAGCCAATCGGAATTCGAGGGACGCCATCTTGGATGACGTCCCTTAAAGGAACCGTCATTCGTCGTCTAGTCGTCGGAAGAAGAGGATGGATCCGCGCTGGAGGTCTTCAAGATGGAGCCGGTCGTCATCGGATGGAAGAACATAGAAGATGCCGCTTGGAGAAGATGTTTGCCGGTCCGGATGTCCTCTTCTTGCCGGATAGGAGGAAGACTTTGGAGCACCGGATTATGGATCGCCAACCCCCGCTTGGGTTGGATGAAGATCTTGGAGCCAGGATGGATCGGTGATACCTGGTGAGGTGAAGACAAGGTAGGAAGATCTTCAGGGGCTTAGTGTTAGGTTTATTTAAGGGGGGTTTGGGTTAGATTAGGGGTATGTGGGTGGTGGGTTGTAATGTTGGGGGGGGGTTATTGTATGTTTTTTTTTACAGGCAAAAGAGCTAAACTTCTTGGGGCATGCCCCGCAAAGGGCCCTGTTCAGGGCTGGTAAGGTAAAAGAGCTTGTAATTTTTGTATTTTAGAATAGGGTAGGGAATTTTTTATTTTGGGGGGCTTTGTTATTTTATTAGGGGGCTTAGAGTAGGTGTAATTAGTTTAAAATTGTTGTAATATTTTTCTTATGTTTGTAAATATTTTTTTATTTTCTGTAACTTAGTTCTTTTTTATTTTTTGTACTTTAGATAGTTTATTTAATTGTATTTATTTGTAGCAATTGTGTTTATTTAATGTATTGATAGTGTAGTGTTAGGTTAATTGTAGGTAATTGTAGGTAGTTTATTTAATTATTTTATTGATAGGGTAGTGTTAGGTTTAATTATATCTTAGGTTAGGATTTATTTTACAGGTAAATTTGTTATTATTTTAACTAGGTAACTATTAAATAGTTCTTAACTATTTAATAGCTATTGTACCTGGTTAAAATAATTACAAAGTTGCCTGTAAAATAAATATTAATCCTAAAATAGCTATAATATAAATGTAATTTATATTGTAGCTATATTATGATTTATTTTACAGGTAAGTATTTAGCTTTAAATAGGAATAAGTTATTTAATAAGAGTTAATTTATTTCGTTAGATGTAAATTATATTTAAGTTAGGGGGGTGTTAGTGTTAGGGTTAGACTTAGCTTTAGGGGTTAATACATTTATTAGAATAGCGGTGAGCTCCGGTCGGCAGATTAGGGGTTAATAATTGAAGGTAGGTGTCGGCGATGTTAGGGAGGGCAGATTAGGGGTTAATACTATTTATGATAGGGTTAGTGAGGCGGATTAGGGGTTAATACATTTATTATAGTAGCGCTCAGGTCCGCTCGGCAGATTAGGGGTTAATAAGTGTAGGTAGGTGTCGGCGACGTTGTGGGGGGCAGATTAGGGGTTAATAAATATAACATAGGGGTCGGCGATGTTAGGGCAGCAGATTAGGGGTACATAGGGATAACGTAGGTGGCGGCGGTTTACGGAGCGGCAGATTAGGGGTTAAAAGTGTAATGCAGGGGTCAGCGATAGCGGGGGCGGCAGAATAGGGGTTAATAAGTGTAAGGTTAGGGGTGTTTAGACTCGGGGTACATGTTAGGGTGTTAGGTGCAGACGTAGGAAGTGTTTCCCCATAGGAAACAATGGGGCTGCGTTAGGAGCTGAACGCGGCTTTTTTGCAGGTGTTAGGTTTTTTTTCAGCTCAAACAGCCCCATTGTTTCCTATGGGAGAATCGTGCACGAGCACGTTTTTGAGGCTGGCCGCGTCCGTAAGCAACTCTGGTATCGAGAGTTGCATTTGCGGTAAAAATGCTCTACGCTCCTTTTTTGGAGCCTAACGCAGCATTTTTTTGGACTCTCGATACCAGAGTTAATTTTATGGTGCGGCCAGAAAAAAACCCGCGGAGCGTTAACAGCCCTTTTACCGCCGAACTCCAAATCTAGGCCTTGGTGTACTGGACTGGGGATAATAAGACGCACTACCAGCTTCATCACAAAGAAGTGATGCTACGTCAGCTAGATTCCAACCTCCGCATAACAGTGTGGCCTCAAGTCAACGCATCACTGGGAGCATTTCATCGCACTATTAGTAGAGGCACCTCTTGTACAGCACTGGACTATTCAACTTTACCGGGTGGACATATTACCAAGGTGTATCATAGACGGTTTGCTTTAGCTAAAATAGAGGCAGTGGGTATAGGCTCCCTTGGGACTGAAAAGTTACCTACTCGAGACTCTTTCAAGACACACAGTATTCCTTTTGGCAACTCTTTGTTTATATTTTAGATCGGGGTACTGTGGGGTTATGATTTTTCTATTGGCGGCTGTTTTATTTTACATTTTTACTACCTTTTCCAGAGTTTTACTTTAGTTAGCTTCTTGGATAGCTTATATGGTACAATTAGCAGCTTAATTTACCTAGGACCTTATCACTATAATATGGTTGATTTTGTTTTCTTTTTCTGTTTTGTTTTTACCTTTAAGGCTGTGGGGTTACTGAAAAGACTTCCCAACAGAATCATTCCTAGATTGGAATTTCAATACACTTCATTTCTAATATTTTCCATAAGATATGGCTAACTCATTCCCCTGGTCACGCCGTCTCTTAGAGGCAACGCTAATGCTAGACACTACCTAACCATACTCTAATTTAATTGGTTTTATACCGAAATTCCAGATCCTTATTAGAATCCTAATCCTAAAAGCAGCTTGGCTCCACTTGGGCTATTTCCCATCTAATATATTACTCTGTTAAAAGCAGCTAGATCTAGGTCTGATGTCAAGTCGTGTTGCCAGTGGCCGAGGCAGCATGGCTTACTTTTAGTATCTCCTATATTGTTAGCAGCCCTTATGTTACCACGTAGTTATCTTTCCTAAAGTGAGGAAAATAGGGTAATTATATTTAAAATGTTTTTTTCATTTAATAACTATATTATCCTAAGAGGTATAAGCTACACATCACTCTTCATGTTGGTTCATGTACGCCAAGCTTTCTGAGCGAATATACTGTACCCAAATATGACACCCTAAAACTCAGTGGGCACACATTGCTTCTACTGTTGGCCCTCCCAAGCTAGACCCTTTGCCATTACCTTGGAAAGTATAATAGATCCTCATAAACGTAGGATAAGCTGAGCTTAACTTGGCAGCTGAATTGATCTCTTAGCCCTTTCATTAGCTACAAAAAAGTGAACACTTCTAGGCTGTATAGTGCACTTATTTAAGTTGTAGCCTTAGCTCTAACTAGACTTGGTTATATATATATAAAAGTTATAATTGTTCATATACGATAGTTGTATTTACAGTTGATATGTTCAAAGGTCCAAAAGTGGCTATATAAAAATGTAACCCTCCTTATATACGTCTTGTAAACTACATTGAAGGTCCAAAAGTGGCTTCATTAGTTTTAAGGAGGTAGTGTTTTCATATAGTTTATTTTCTAGTTAACAATGTTACATTGCATCATGGCCCAAAAGTGGCCCCTGAGATATATCACCCCTTATGTTATGATATTTTTTTATACATAGGTCCAAGAGTAGCCATTGGTTTAATGGGGGAGCCCTAAAATATAAAATGAGGTTTACTTTTTGTTGCTACATAAACACTACAGATGTTAATTTGAACCCTGGAATAGAAGGCACTGTTTTGTATTGATTGTTTTTTTTTTTTGTTTTGTTTTTTGTATGTGTCTATTATATTGCATCTGTGATGGTCTGTAACTTTTTTTTTCTGCAACCTTAATAAAAAATAAAAAAAATAAAAACAAACCTGGGTAGGCTTAGGATTAGCTGTGCACTAGTGGGAGCTAGTTGCTGATTGGCTCATCCAGCTATCTAACAGTAGTGCAGAGCTTCATTATCCTATATGGCTGTGTGCCATAAGCACCTATAAAATGGACCTGGCACAGGCTATGTTAATATGCACACTTTGGATGGGGTGAACAGCAGGGATTACAGCTGCACTTCTCCCAGAAGAGTCATTCAGTGACAGCAACAAATTGCTACTCTTTGCTGGATAACGCCCCCCAGGAACGTAGCAGTTAAGAACACAGTGGGGGTTAGGTTTTCAACACAGAGCAGACAACACATTACATGAACAGTATGTTTATTATACAAATTGCTCATATAGCAGTCAGAATAACAGGTAGCGGTGTGTATCCAGTTAACTTCTTCACTTCCAGGTACAGAACGGTACTTTTCTCCACCTATAACAACCGGACTGACCCTACTGTAATACTTGCTATATTATAAATTAGCTGAGAGTAATGGAAGCATAGCCCCTAGTGTTCACTGAGCTTCTATCATACTGTTGTAAGAAAACAAACCTCTCAACATGATCTGAATTGCAGATGCTGGTGGATAAGACAGGGAGATCAATGGCGGTTTCTATATTATCAGTGGTAGGGGCTTGGTGGGGTGCTGAGATATAAATCAGATATAAATAGAAATAAATGTATTTAATAATAAACAGATAATATTCTGCTATGTGAAGAGCATTGGATTGTGAAAAAATTATATTTTAAATGTTGGGTTAGCGCACTCGAGAAAACACAACTGGGTGTTTTTTTTCCCACTTTTTGATATTCCAAGATTGGCTTTTTGTGCATGTCGAGTTATCGCTTCTGCAGAAGATTTTTACTTTCAACTTGTAATACGCACACTATACAACGTGCATAAAAAGCTTACTTCTAGCGTAGTACACGTGCAAGCGTGAGCGATAAATAGTTCTCCACTTGTAATCTAGCCCTATAGATTTGCTAATTAAAGTCATGCTCAGGAGCTGCAAGCCTTGGCTCTCCAAAGCAAAACATAACTGATGACTGGTGGGGGCAGAATGTAGCTTATTATAGGTGGGGTCATGGGACTGCTGATTGGTTGACTGTTCCTGTACTGCTTAGGAGGCTTAGAGCTCTCAAGCGTGACTTTACCTATGTGTTGAATATCATCAACTAGGAGCACTAAAATAAAATAATAAAATCTAAACATGGTATTTTTTCATTAGAATTTTCCTTTATTGGTTTTATTTATTATTATATATTAGTTTTATATAAAATTAAATCAATCATTTGATTTATCATAAATTATCATTCTGATGATCATATTAAACTGTAGTACATGCTCCATAGTTTTCTTTATCATGGACATGTTAAGTGTGAGTTGACCAACTCTTGCTACCTGTTAGAACAGCTAATACCTTTGTTTTATACAAGTTTGCCATCTCCGCTCCTTTGGTACATGGGCATAAACTCTATCTTAGATATGTTATCTATGTGTCACGCTGTTACAAGTGCACATTGTTCACAGTCACCCTATCTCTTTGAACTTCATTGCATCCTAATATGATGTTAAATTAACTTCTGGACAGATTTGTAGAAATTGAATTATGAGTTCAGTATTACATTTCAGTTGCTGGATTTTTATTAAGAGATATACGCAGGTGATAGCCAGACTGAATTATCAGTATGCAACATGCATTTTCTTATCTGAAATTTCAGTTGGTTGATTTTTATTTTTTATGGGACATGCTGTGATTTCAATAACCAATTGTACTTGCTGGAAACCAGAAAAAATACAACATTTCTAGAATATTGGTTGCTCAATTGAATCACCGGTGACTTAATGATTAAATTATCAGTAATGCTACAGAATGAGATGAAAGTTTTGTTTGTTTGCTTGTACCCTAGAGGAAGACATTTGAGGGAGCTGTTTGGGTGAACGAGATAATTGCTAAGAGTTGATGCACTCATGTTGACGCTGGTCGTTTGCTCCTATTGCTGAATATATTGAGGAACGTATTGTGTATCAAGTTCATGTGATCTTAAACGTGTACTTATATAGCTATGTAAGCAAAGATCTGTGAACAATATTATTATTTAATAGTTAGCCAAGTGCTGGACTCTAGAGACAGGCATTTGTTTTTGTACCAATGCAATAATTAATACATCTTTCATTATTTCTTGCGTTCTTGAAAAAACTAAATGCCACCTACATGAATTAAAAGAATCAAGAATGGCTGTATTAGTAAACTTCATTAGTACATTTGTACACAGCATTGTCCCTCTGACCGCACCAAGCTATATAAGAGAATAGGAAGTAATAGAATAGATAGACAGTAAAGCCAAAATTAAACTTTAATTATTTAGATAGAGGGGCCGATTTAACAAAGTGTAGCGGATCATGTCCGCCGCACATCGATAAATGCCAACAGCATACGCTTTTGGCATTTATCATTGCACAAGCAGTTCTAGTGAACTGCTTGTGCAATGCTGCCGTCTGCAGATTTGCAGCCGATCGGCCGCTCAATCCGATCGGGCGGATTGATGTCCGTATCCTCAGAGGAGGCGTACGAGTTAAGGAGCAGCGGTCTTAAGACCTCTGCTTCTTAACTCCTTTTTTCTGGTGAGCCTGAAGGCTTGATCGGAAAAAGTTACATTCAGGGCCATTCGGCCCTTGTTAAATTGGCCCCAGAGTATGCAATTCTAAACAACTTTCCATTTTACTACTGTTATGAAATTTGCTTTGTTTATTTGTATCCTTTGTTGAAGACTAAACCTAGATGCACTAATAGGAGCTTAGGAGCGTGCATGTGACTATAGCAGTCTATAGTAGCAGTGTTTGTAATAATGTATAATTTTCAATTTGGCTGAATCCTTAATTTCCAAATATTCCAAATATTTAGTAAATATTTGGTAAACTAAGTGAATACTGACCATTTGTGGGACATTTACATTTGTTTTCGTTTAAATGACTGTACATGTTCCACTGCTACAGGTGAAAAAGCTCACCCGTTGTGACTAAAATACTTACCTAAGAGCGCTGGAGAGTTGCGCTAACCTGCTCCCCCGCCCTATTAAAGGAAGCATAGTGCGGTGGCTCCAAAGGCCTGCACTAAATGACCTGCTCCATAGTGCAGGCCCTGGGAGTCGCCGTGCTAAGCCTCCTGTTAGTTCGGATGGGCTCTGCGAATAAGAGAAGCTGGTTAGCAAGGCTCTCAAGCGCACATAGCTAAGTATTTTTAGCTATTTAAAGGAAATGAATGAATACTGCTGAAATCGTCATTATCCCTTTGTTTTCTTTAAAATTAAAATGAGACGAATATCCGTGTTTCACTAACAAAGGTGCATTTGTTATAAAACTATTACATGTCTAGTTTAGGGGGTTTATTAATAATTCAGCTCTTTTACTGCCCTTAAAAAAAGGCATTTTGCTCTTTTACAAGCACATTAAAATCACTATTCTAACCCCCAAATGGTGGCATCACTAGGGGGGTGCGGGCCGCACCCGGGTGATACCCTCCAGGGGGCGACACCACCAGAATTTTTTTAATTTTTTTTATTTTATTGAAATTCAAAGAAATACAATGTAGAGATGCATAGATTTTTTTATTGTGAACATTAGTGGGACTGGGGAAGTTGTAGACACTTAATTTTTTTGCCCCTTGAGCCAGCGCTGCAATTTCCACATATAGTTTTCCCGGCTGCTTTTGCTTGTTTGTACTTTGCTCCTCCCCTGTCCAATTTCACTATGAATGTTGTGGGCGTGCCGTGGGGCTTGCGAAGTTGCGCTGCTAGCCTAAACCTGCCTGCCTATCTGTGCCCACTGCTCAGTGACATGTGGAGCAGTGGAGTCACTCACTGCTGTGCTATCTCTCTAAACGTGAACCGGAAATCGTGAGGGGGATGCCTGGCACCTGACTGCATGACTGTCTGACACTGTCTCTAAAGTGAAGGAACCATGTATGATGCCCACCAGACCGCTATGATTAAGATACACTAAGTGCACACTGAAGAGATAGGAGGGGAGGGCAGGCGAGGGTCTGGGGGTGGGCAGAGTGCAGAGGTGATTGGCCATAAGAAGCGGTAGGCACGTGGCCCCGGGTTGTGCACTGACAGAGAGCAGAATTTTCATAGTTTGCATGCCTAAACCTTTTCTTTAGTGATTTATTTTTAGAGTGCTCTTTTTCTCTTTCATTTGATGCTCTGCTGAGCCAGGGAGCAGCTCTAGGCATGAGCTTTATAATTAATGCAGTGCAGTTTACATATTTTGTATGTGTGTGTGTCTGAGTTTTTGTGTGTGTGTCTGAGTGTTTTTGTGTGTGTGTCTGAGTGTTTTTGTGTGTGTGTGTGTGTCTAAGTGTTTGTGTGTGTGCCTGAGTGTTTTTGTGTGTGTGTGTCAGTGTTTTTGTGTGTGTGTGTCTGAGTGTTTTTGTGTGTGTGTCTGAGTGTTTTTCTGTGTGTGTTTTTCTGTGTGTGTCCGAGTGTTTGTGTGTGCATCTGAGTGTGTTTTTAAGTGTGTCTGAGTGTGCCTGAGTGTTTGTATGTGTGTGTGCCTGTGTTTTTGTGTTTGTGTGTGTCTGCTTTCTGGGGGGAGGGGGGTGACACCATAACACCGCACCGGGTGACACCAACCCTAGTGATGCCACGATAGGTACTCACCTTTCCTGAAGTCCGGCGGAGAAAGTCTTCTTCCATCGCGGCGACATCTTCTATCTTCATTGGCTGTTAAAATCAGCCAATAGGACTTCAGTAGCTCTCATCCTATTGGCTGATTTGAATTTGAAGATCGTACGAAGAGGATGTCCATGCTCGATGGCTCCTCAGACACCGGTCTTCTGTTCCACCCTCATCTCCGCTCCTCGTCGGCTTGGTCGTGGATGAAGATAGAAGACATCGCCGCGATGGAAGAAGATATTGCTGCTTGGAGGAAGACTTTCTCTGCCGGACTTCAGGAACGGTGAGTACCTATTTGGGGGTTAGAGTTAATATTTTTTTTTTTTTTAGAATAGGGATTTTAATGGGCTTGTAAAAAAGCTGAATGCCCTTTTAAAGGGCAGTAAAAGAGCTGAATGCCCATACAAATGCCCTGTTTAGGGGCAATGGGTAGCTTAGGTTTATAGTGTTATTTTTTTATTTTGGGGGGTTTGGTGGGTGGGGGGGTTTACTGTTAGAGGGGGGACTTAGTATTTTTTAAGGTAAAAGAGCTGTTTAACTTAGCACAATGCCCTACAAAAGGCCCTTTTTAAAGGGCTATTGGTAGTTTAGTTTAGATTAGGGGGTGTTTTTATTTGGGGGGGGGAGTTATTTTCATAGGGATTAGGTTTATTTTTTTTCATTTTTGATAATGTGGTTTATTATTTTATATAATATTAGACTTTTTATTTTTTGTAATTTTAGATTAATTTAAACTTAGTGTTTTTTATTTTAAAAGTAATGTAAGGTTTTTAATTGTAACTTAGTATTTTTTAATTTAGGTAATTGGGGTTAATTTAGGGGGTGTTAGGTTAGGGGGCTTAGTAATTTAATTAGTTATTTAAGTTGTGGGGGGTTGGCGGTTTAGGAGATAATAGCTTACTTAGGTTAATTGCGTTGTGGGGGTTTGGTGGTTTAGGGGTTAATAGATTTATTAGGTTTATTGCGATGTGGGTGAATGGCGGATTAGGGGTTAATACATTTATTAGGTTTATAACGATGTGGGTGAATGGCGGATTAGGGGTTAATACAGTTATTAAGTTTATTGAGATGTGGGTGAATGGCGGATTAGGGGTTAATACATTTATTAGGTTTATAGCGATGTGGGTGAATGGGTGAATGGCGGATTAGGGGTTAATACAGTTATTACGTTTATTGAGATGTGGGTGAATGGCGGATTAGCAGTTAATAGTTTTATTAGTTATTGCGGTGGGGGTTGACGGTTGACAGGTAGATAGATATTGCGCATGTGTTAGGTGATTGTTAATATTTTCAGGCAGTAACGGGAGTTACGGTGCTCACATTTTCAGCGTAAGGCTTGCTGCGCCTACCTATGTGTGAGTAAAATTTCTAAATTTTCGCAGCGTAAGTCCTTGCTTTGAATATGTGATACCAATTTGTGACGCGGTTCTATGTTAGCTTATGGGAGTAAAAATTGTGAAATATACAGGCCTTTGTATGCGGCGCTGTATATGCAATAGCAAAACCGGCGTCGCTGGCTTTTGCGGTCAACGTCGCATATATAATTTGGCCCCTAGTGTGCGCTGGTTACAACCTCACACTTGCAATACAGTTAATGATTAAATGAATACAAGTGATTAGCTAAATGTTGCAATCAGACCAATTAATTAAAATGATGTTCACCTTAAACTCTCTTATTTCAAGAAACTTACCTATATGTTATATATAATGAGTGTTGTTTCCTAACATGACACAAATTTAGTGTTTTTTCTGTTTTAGGGAGACCTTCAAAGAATAAACATTCAGTTGGATTTTGGAGACGGAAGTGCTGTGTCTTATGCAAATTTTAGTAAGATAGAAGATGGCATAAAGCATGTATATAAGAATGCAGGAATATACCAGGTCACCGCGTACGCTGAGAACAACGTAGGCATCGACAGTGCTGTCTTGTATCTACATGTGACTTGTAAGTTACATTCTGCTTTTGCCTATTGTTCTACTTTAAGGGTTCAGTAAGATATATTTCCCCCAACGAAGGAAAACTCAATCGGACCGTGCTGCACATAAATTATTTCTAACAATGGGCAAATGTATTCCTTGCAATATTTTTGTTTGTGATAAATACCCCAACATTCTGGCAAACTTCTGACTAGCATTTCTTTTAAGATCACAGCTTTTATTAAATTAGTAGGATCTAACAGAAGCTACTAAAGACTTTTAAAAATGCTGTTTTTTTCATGGGTAAAGCTACACAAGGTTTGATTAAAGGGATCTGATTCAGATAGATTATTTAATTTTATAAAAATTTGCAATTTACTCCTAATTTGAAATTTGCCTCCTTTATTAAAACATAGCTCCTTTCTATTAAAGCATACTGAAATATGCACAGGAGTGTGCATGTGTTTTGAGTTGTATGTGTAAAACATTATTTGAACCGTTATTACAAACACTGTTCCATATAGGGTCCAGGACACATGCAATTGTATGTTTTTATGGGAAGAAACTATGTTTCAACAAAGGATACCAAAAGAAGCGAGAGACAAACTCAATAACAGAGGTGAATATTGAAAGGTTTTAATAAAAATAGCATATATAGAATATCTGAACTGGAGCACAAGGTGAAACAATCAGATGATTAGTAAACATGGTTATTGTACCTTCTCCATGGTAATCCTGGAAACCTGGCCTGTTGGGGAGGCTTGAGGACAGGTTTGAAAAAAGTGCTCTACCTGAATTATTAATTTTAGGGGCCTATTTATTATGTGTCTGTCCGACATCAGTGGATCAGCGGAACATGTCCGACAGACATCGCTGAATGTGGAGAGCAATACGCTCTCCGCATTCAGCATTGCACCAGCAACTCTTGTGAACTGCTGGTGCAACGCAGCCCCCTGTAGATTCATGGCCAATCGGCCGCTAGCATGGGGTGTCAATCAACCCAATCGTATTCGATCGGGTTGAATTGCGGCAATGTCTGTCCGCCTCCTCAGAGCAGGCGGACAGGTTATGGAGCAGCGGTCTTTAGACCGCTGCTTTATAACTGGTGCTTCTGGCGAGTCTGAAGACTCGCCAGAAACACGGGCCCTCAAGCTCCATACGGAGCTTGATAAATGGGCCCCTTAATGTTGACATTCATGTCTCTTTAATTACGTAATCACAGACTCCTAGATTTACTAAGAACTGAGCTTTCACTCGTTCTTATTTGTGTACTGATCTACTGGGGCTCGACATCGCTAAATGCAGACAGCATGCAGTGGGGCCTATCTAGCAAGCTCCGAATGGAGCTTGATGGCCTGTGTTTGGCTCGCCAGGAACAGCAGTTATGAAGCAGCGGTCTCAAAGACCACTGCTCCATAACCCTGATCGCCGGCTCTGATGAGGCGGACAGGAATCGCAGGAATTCAACCCGATCGAGTACGATCGGGTTGATTGACACCCCCTGCTGGCACAAGAACTGCTGGTGCAATGCTGAATACGGAGAGCGTATTGCTCTCCGCATTCAGTGATGTCTGTCGGACCTGATCCGCACTGTCGGATCAGGTCCGACAGACATTTGTTAAATAGGCCTCATGGTCTGCATTTATCATTGCACAAGCATTTCTGGTGAAATGCTTATGCAATGCTGTTCACTGGTGGCAAATCGGCCGCTAGCAGAAGCTGTCAATCATCATGATCGGATCGGGATGATTTCAAGGTGGCGGACAGGTTAAGGAGCAGAAGTCTTATGAACGCTGCTTCTTAACTTCAGGCGAGCCTGAAACGATGGGGTTTTGAAATACCATCCGCTGCTTCATAAGTGGAGCCCACTGTGTCTATTATACTTCACCTATGTAAAACGATATGTAAGAGTCAGTGGTGTATCATCTTTGTTAATAAGATATTTAAATGGTCTTATAGTAGCGTTCCTTTAAAGCAATGAGCGTTATCTTAAATTGTAAATAGTTTTAAATAAAAATGGACTTCTAAAAATGAACAGCATTATTTTTATATTTTAATGATAGACCAGTTGAGCACATCATTTTTCCCAAACACCTTCTCATAGCAACTCCTTTTTATAAAATTCCTAGAGTTTGTACAAACAAACCACAGGAATAAAACTTGCTGTCAGAGAGGTTTTTAGTGCTCATATGTATAATGTTATGAAAATTGTGGAGGTAGAGAACAAAAAGTGTTTTTTTTGGCTGCCAACATGGTATGTCGATCCTGCGTTCTTATTGCTTAAAAGTAGGAGTCAGCTGTCTAAGGGTTAATCACACACATCACTTGTAATGCTATTCCATGTGGAATGTTCTTGAAAAGTTAATTCCTGTGCAGGTTGGGTAACTATAGCTTTTTATCACTACAAGTTATCAGAGTGAAAGATGGAATGTGCCCTGCAACTTTATAACGGTAATAATTCCCTTAATATCAATCATGTCGGTATTTAACAACCTGTTATTAAAGCAGTAACTGTTCTTGGCTTCACCTTGGGCTGTTAACTAACAAAAGGAGCTGTTAGCGGGCAATAGCAAACTAATTTCTTTGGGATTGTTTCATTTTATCTGCAAAATCAAAGTTTACTGGCAAGAACTTGCTCCTAAAATGGCCCTGTGCTTCCCAAAGCATCTGGGCTGTTAGATGAAAACCTGAAGATTTTTATTTATTCTGCAATGCTGTATTTGAGGTTTCAAACAAAAGCGTGCTGAGCAAGACAAGCAGTTTTAAGTACCTAGCATGTGCTAACATATAGTATGTGAGAATTGATGAGAAACGGTTAAATTGAAGGATATTGAATGTAAGACGTTGAGAATTACTTGAGTCATCATTACAGATGGGAATAGATGTTACCAAAGAATAATGTGTAGAGTTTATTAATGGATACAATCAACAGAGAAAAAATACTTAGCTATCAATTTTACTCTTTTCTAAAGTCAATAAGCATTTTATCAGCTGAGGATGAATAATTGTTATACACATCAGTGCATTTGCTTAGAACTATATTTGCAATATATGGGTATTAGCAAAAAGGCATCTAGTAAAAACTAACAGTGGTTTAGTGATAGTTTTTGATGTGTACATGAACTGTAGCCTAAACACCCTAAGGTGACATGTGCTTGTAATTGGTGATTGTTCTGTGTGCCAGCAGTGAGGTGATCATTTGTGCAAAATGCGTCGCTACAGACTCTAACTGCTTGGAACACTTTAGAGTGGGTAGCTCAGTTTTGGCATCACTGTGAAGATCTCAGCTGGGTTATAACTTAGATGGGGAACTTTAACAGTTGGGGAGTTTGAGAAGGGATTCCCTTGGATGAGGAAGACATAGTTCAGAGATAAGTGCAGTAGAAGGAATTAGTGCCAATAAGTTTATAGGTGCAGCAGTGCTGGGAGTAATTTGGGTTTATGGTGGCAAGGAAGGAGTTAAAATGCACTAGGGTGACACTTTTTAATTCTAGTTTAATTGAATATTAAAGTAATTACGCCTGAATCTTAATCAGTGCTGAAATAATTTGTAATTAATTAATTTGGCTTTTGAAGAAAGTATCATTTTTGTTTTTTTCATAAAAATAGTCATATATTCCCTTGATTCTCAGGTCCGGTGGAGCATGTGCATTTACGAGTTCCTTTCGTTGCTATTACTAACAAGGAAGTCAATATGACCGCTGTGGTTTGGCCATCACACTCAGGAACACTCACTTACTTCTGGTGGATTGGCAATAACACAAAGGTACGGTCGGTCACTGTGTACAATGTTTCTGTTTCCTCTACTGAGATACATTTACTACTTTATGTCCACGTTGTGCAGAAATCACTGCTTCAATAACCTTCAAGTGCTCTAGATTTAATATGAATTGCTGTGCTTGCAAATGAAGATGTGCAGATGGGCTGAGAATGAACTAGTAACATAATTCAAACATTAATGTCCTGTACAAAAAAAAACTGCCCTGGTATTGCAGCTTGATTTGGCTTTTAGGAGAGGCCTGTGAATTGCTGAAGACTTTATATTATGCTATGTTTTATGAATTTGTGTCTTTAGCGTGTCACATGATCTACAACTAAATATATCACCTTATAAATTCTTCAATCACCTAACTCATTTGTTATATGAATAATTCAAAGACACTTTTATATCCTTGAATTGATTAAAGAGTCAATCTTTAATTTAAATAAATGTAAAGAGATAATTTTTCAGGGAAACTATATTGTGTTCCTATGGGTGCGCGCACACACACACAAAACCGTACACATGCGCACATGTAACTCAAACACACATGCTTAGCACAAACACACTCCTAACACACATACCTCATACACTCAACTAACACGTACACTTACTGTATATCAGAATAACACATTTTTGATTTATATATATAGACTATCACCCAAAGGTTGAAGGAATTACCATAAATGATGCTTGTTGAGAACATGATTAAATTAACCCCTTCACTGTCAGGCACACTTTCCTAATGATCAATGCTATTTGTGAAAAGTCACATTGAAATGATTTGGAGACTAAATGAATTGTGCCTCTCATATGTCCTCATATCTCATCATTATTCCAGCTTTGAGCAAGTCCACAGGAATCTCCTTGCCCTGTGTGACTCCAATGCAAATCCCTGGCAAGATGTAATCTATAAATGTAAGAAGAGGTTCTCTGGCTAACCGTCCTTGTACAGTTGTATATCAGTAAGACTGATTTGTACCTGAAGCACTTGGGATTGGTATGGATTAATGGTGACCCTATGAGTACAAATCAATGCAAGAAAAACACATCTGCTTCATTAAATGAGCTCAGAGCTCACAGATTTTCAATCACGCATTTAAAAACTTGTTGAGTTGAGTTCACAAGTCATTCAGTATGCTCATCCCCCAGGACAAGTAAATAGCTCCTATAGAAAAGCTAATGTGATAATTGTGTTAGTCTAGTCTGTGACTGAGCACATCTGGCACAGTTATATCATAGCATTTTATATGAAGCTGAATCATGGCCAACTGTTTAGGTGTCCCAGGTCCATTAATGAGTCATTCTAATACAACGTATGGTGACCATTTTACAGCCCCAGAATACTTTTATTAGCAGATTTGCAATATAAGCTGTGCTAAAATTAAGGTTGCTTAGCTTTTTACTCTGAGAGCGCCACTGTGCACAGTCTCAGATGGTTCTTGAAGCGTTTCCATTAGTCTATAAGCACCATGAACCTTGTGCATGTCAATCATACTCTTGTACAGAGCAGAATAATTTATCAGTGGCTGTTTTTGTATCTCTGTGTATGTATTTGTAGTTTGTATGTATGTATATGTATTTAATATGTATGTGCCTGTGTATATAAGTGTGATGTGTGTGTATGTATGTATATGTATTTAATATGTATGTGCCTGTGTATATAAGTGTGATGTGTATGTATGTATATGTATTTAATATGTATGTGTCTGTGTATATAAGTGTGATGTGTATGTATGTATATGTATTTAATATGTATGTGTCTGTGTATATAAGTGTGATGTCTATGTATGTATGTATATGTATTTAATATGTATGTGTCTGTGTATATAAGTGTGATGTGTATGTATGTATATGTATTTAATATGTATGTGCCTGTGTATATAAGTGTGATGTGTATGTATGTATATGTATTTAATATGTATGTGCCTGTGTATATAAGTGTGATGTGTATGTATGTATATGTATTTAATATGTATGTGTCTGTGTATATAAGTGTGATGTGTATGTATGTATATGTATTTAATATGTATGTGTCTGTGTATATAAGTGTGATGTGTATGTATGTATATGTATTTAATATGTATGTGTCTGTGTATATAAGTGTGATGTGTATGTATGTATATGTATTTAATATTTATGTGTCTGTGTATATAAGTGTGATGTGTATGTATGTATATGTATTTAATATGTATGTGTCTGTGTATATAAGTGTGATGTGTATGTATGTATATGTATTTAATATGTATGTGTCTGTGTATATGTGTGATGTGTATGTATGTATATGTATTTAATATGTATGTGTCTGTGTATATAAGTGTGATGTGTATGTATGTATATGTCATTAATATGTATGTGTCTGTGTATATATGTGTGGTGTGTATGTATGTATATGTCATTAATATGTATGTGTCTGTGTATATATGTGTGGTGTGTATGTATGTATATGTCATTAATATGTATGTGTCTGTGTATATAAGTGTGATGTGTATGTATGTATATGTCATTAATATGTATGTGTCTGTGTATATGTGTGATGTGTATGTATGTATATGTCATTAATATGTATGTGTCTGTGTATATATGTGTGATGTGTATGTATGTATATGTATTTAA
Source organism: Bombina bombina (assembly GCF_027579735.1). NCBI lineage: Eukaryota > Metazoa > Chordata > Amphibia > Anura > Bombinatoridae > Bombina > Bombina bombina. The sequence goes on from NC_069507.1 coordinate 248,999,616, forward strand.
TATGTATGTGCCTGTGTATATAAGTGTGCTGTGTATGTATGTATATGTCATTAATATGTATGTGTCTGTGTATATAATACGCTCTTCATCTGCTGCACCTCTCTGACAATCCCTTCATTGGCTTCCTCTTGCTTCTAGGATTAAACACAAAATTCTCACTCTGACATACAAAGCCCTCAACTGCACTGCTCCCCCCCTATATCTCAGACCTTGTCTCCAGATATTCTCCCTCCCGTTCCCTTCGCTCTGCTCATGACCTCCTACTCTCCTCCTCTCTTGTTACCTCCTCACACTCCCATTTACAGGACTTCTCCAGACTGGCTCCCATCTTGTGGAACTCTCTGCGTTGTTCCACAAGACTCTCCCCTAGTTTTGAAAGCTTTAAGCGCTCCCTAAAGACTCTACTGTTCAGGGATGCATACAACCTACACTAACCTTTCTTTATACCAGATTTTCTTCCCCCATGCCCCTGAACCCCCTTAGCATTTAAGCCTAAGAGTCCAGCTGTTTGTAGATCACCTTCTTAAGAGCTGACTACAACAGTGCGACTCTTGGCAGGGCCCTCTACCCGTTAGATCCATATAAATGTTTTGTTGTACTCTGCCTTTGTTTATAGCGCTGCGGAATCTGTTTGCGCTCTACAAATAACCGATAATAATAATAATAATAATATGTATGTGTCTGTGTATATAAGTGTGGTTTGTATGTATGTATATGTCATTAATATATATGTGTCTGTGTATATAAGTGAGGTGTGTATGTATGTATATGTATTTAATATGTATGTGCCTGTGTATATAAGTGTGGTGTGTATGTATGTATATGTATTTAATTTGTATGTGTCAGTGTATGTAAGTGTAGTGTGTATATATGTATATGTCTTTAATATGTATGTGTCGGTGTATGTAAGTATGGTGTGTATGTATGTATATGTCTTTAATATGTATGTGTCTGTGTATATGTGTGATGTGTGTGTGTATGTATATGTCTTTAATATGTATGTGTCTGTGTATATAAGTGTAGTGTGTATATATGTATATGTCTTTAATATGTATGTGCCTGTGTATATAAGTGTGATGTGTATGTATGTATATGTATTTAATATGTATGTGCCTGTGTATATTAGTGTGATGTGTATGTATGTATATGTATTTAATATGTATGTGTCTGTGTATATAAGTGTAGTGTGTATATATGTATATGTCTTTAATATGTATGTGCCTGTGTATATGTGTGGTGTGTATGAATGTATATGTCTTTAATATGTATGTGTCTGTGTATATAAGTTTAGTGTGTGTGTATGTAAATGTCTTTAATATGTATGTGTCTGTGTATATAAGTATAGTGTGTATATATGTATATGTCTTTTAATATGTATGTGTCTGTGTATATAAGTGTGGTGTGTATGTATGTATATGTCATTATTATATATGTTTCCGTGTATATAAGTGTGGTGTATATGTATGTAAATATCATTAATATTTATGTGTCTGTATATATAAGTGTGGTGTGTATATATAAATATGTATTAATATGTATGTGTCTGTGTATATAAGTGTGGTGTGTATGTGTGTATATGTATTTAATATGTTTGTGCCTGTGTATATACGTGTAGTGTGTATGTATGTATATGTATTTAATATGTTTGTGCCTGTGTATATACGTGTAGTGTGTATGTATGTATGTATATGTATTTAATATGTTTGTGCCTGTGTATATATGTGTGGTGTGTATGTATTTATATGTCTTTAATATGTATGTGTATGTATATAAGTGTAGTGTGTATGTATATAAATGTCATTAATATGTATGTGTCTGTGTATATAAGTATGGTGTGTATGTATATATCATTAATATGTATGTGTCTGTGTATATGTGTGGTGTGTATGTATGTAAATGTAATTAATATGTATGTGTCGGTGTATTTAAGTGTGCTGTGTATGTATGTATATGTCATTAATATGTATGTGTCTGTGTATATAAGTGTGATGTGTATGTATGTATATGTATTTAATATGTATGTGTCTGTGTATATGTGTGATGTGTATGTATGTATATGTATTTAATATGTATGTGTCTGTGTATATAAGTGTAATGTGTATGTATGTATATGTATTTAATATGTATGTCTGTGTATATAAGTGTGATGTGTATGTATGTATATGTATTTAATATGTATGTGTCTGTGTATATAAGTGTGATGTGTATGTATGTATATGTATTTAATATGTATGTGTCTGTGTATATAAGTGTGATGTGTATGTATGTATATGTATTTAATATGTTTGTGCCTGTGTATATATGTGTGGTGTGTATGTATTTATATGTCTTTAATATGTATGTGTATGTATATAAGTGTAGTGTGTATGTATATAAATGTCATTAATATGTATGTGTCTGTGTATATAAGTATGGTGTGTATGTATATATCATTAATATGTATGTGTCTGTGTATATGTGTGGTGTGTATGTATGTAAATGTCATTAATATGTATGTGTCGGTGTATTTAAGTGTGCTGTGTATGTATGTATATGTCATTAATATGTATGTGTCTGTGTATATGTGTGATGTGTATGTATGTATATGTATTTAATATGTATGTGTCTGTGTATATGTGTGATGTGTATGTATGTATATGTCATTAATATGTATGTGCCTGTGTATATAAGTGTGATGTGTATGTATGTATATGTATTTAATATGTATGTGTCTGTGTATATGTGTGGTGTGTATGTATGTAAATGTAATTAATATGTATGTGTCGGTGTATTTAAGTGTGGTGTGTATGTATGTATATGTCATTAATATGTATGTGTCTGTGTATATAATACGCTCTTCATCTGCTGCACCTCTCTGACAATCCCTTCATTGGCTTCCTCTTGCTTCTAGGATTAAACACAAAATTCTCACTCTGACATACAAAGCCCTCAACTGCACTGCTCCCCCCTATATCTCAGACCTTGTCTCCAGATACTCTCCCTCCCGTTCCCTTCGCTCTGCTCATGACCTCCTACTCTCCTCCTCTCTTGTTACCTCCTCACACTCCCATTTACAGGACTTCTCCAGACTGGCTCCCATCTTGTGGAACTCTCTGCGTTGCTCCACAAAACTCTCCCCTAGTTTTGAAAGCTTTAAGCGCTCCCTAAAGACTCTACTGTTCAGGGATGCATACAATCTACACTAACCTTTCTTTATACCAGATTTTCTTCCCCCATGCCCCTGAACCCCCTTAGCATTTAAGCCTAAGAGTCCAGCTGTTTGTAGATCACCTTCTTAAGAGCTGACTACAACAGTGCGACTCTTGGCAGGGCCCTCTACCCGTTAGATCCATATAAATGTTTTGTTGTACTCTGCCTTTGTTTATAGCGCTGCGGAATCTGTTTGCGCTCTACAAATAACCGATAATAATAATAATATGTATGTGTCTGTGTATATAAGTGTGGTTTGTATGTATGTATATGTCATTAATATATATGTGTCTGTGTATATAAGTGAGGTGTGTATGCATGTATATGTATTTAATATGTATGTGTCGGTGTATGTAAGTGTAGTGTGTATATATGTATATGTCTTTAATATGTATGGGTCGGTGTATGTAAGTGTGGTGTGTATGTATGTATATGTCTTTAATATTTATGTGTCTGTGTATATGTGTGATGTGTGTGTGTATGTATATGTCTTTAATATGTATGTGTCTGTGTATATAAGTGTAGTGTGTATATATGTATATGTCTTTAATATGTATGTGCCTGTGTATATGTGTGGTGTGTATGAATGTATATGTCTTTAATATTTATGTGTCTGTGTATATAAGTTTAGTGTGTGTGTATGTAAATGTCTTTAATATGTATGTGTCTATGTATATAAGTATAGTGTGTATATATGTATATGTCTTTTAATATGTATGTGTTTGTGTATATAATTGTAGTGTGTATATATGTATATGTCTTTATTATGTATGTGTCGGTGTATGTAAGTGTGGTATGTATGTATGTATATTTCATTAATATATATGTGTCTGTGTATATAAGTGAGGTGTGTATGTATGTATATGTATTTAATATGTATGTGCCTGTGTATATAAGTGTGGTGTGTATGTATGTATATGTATTTAATATGTATGTGTCGGTGTATGTAAGTGTAGTGTGTATATATGTACATGTCTTTAATATGTATGTGTCGGTGTATGTAAGTGTGGTGTGTATGTATGTATATGTCTTTAATATGTATGTGTCGGTGTATGTAAGCGTGGTGTGTATGTATGTATATGTCTTTAATATGTATGTGTCTGTGTATATGTGTGATGTGTGTGTGTATGTATATGTATTTAATATGTATGTGTCTGTGTATATAAGTGTAGTGTGTATATATGTATATGTCTTTAATATGTATTTGCCTGTGTATATGTGTGGTGTGTATGAATGTATATGTCTTTAATATGTATGTGTCTGTGTATATAAGTTTAGTGTGTGTGTATGTAAATGTCTTTAATATGTATGTGTCTGTGTATATAAGTATAGTGTGTATATATGTATATGTCTTTTAATATGTATGTGTTTGTGTATATAATTGTAGTGTGTATATATGTATATGTCTTTATTATGTATGTGTCGGTGTATGTAAGTGTGGTATGTATGTGCATACATTTGTGTTATATATATATATATATATTGATGTGTGTATGCATGTGTGTGTATATATGTGTGGTGTGTGTATTAGTCTAAATATGGTTGTATGTGTATTTGTATATATGTGTGTTTATGTATGTGTGGTGTGTGTATGTGTTTAGATGTGTGTATATGTGCATGTGTGTGTTTCTCAGTACAGTAACACCCTTTTACAAAAACATAAACTGCAATGCCTTTTTAAATGCCGTCTTTTAGCTGAGAAAATCAAAACCAAAACTAGTAAACAACCTTTGCTTTGCAATTTGTTTGTAGTATCACACTCTGTGAGTGCACAGTAAACAAGAAATAATGACAAAACCAGCATCATTTCTGAAAGTTAAATTACCAAGCAGATGAACTATATTATAACTGGTAATTATGTGAAAAATTTGCAATATTGACAAGTATTATTCTTCCTACAGAAAAACCCTGAGTCACCGCAGTATCTTGCAATGTCTATTTATTCCAAACAGTCATATTAATGGCTTGTTATTCACATTCACCTAGATTACGAGTTTTTGAGCTAATCAGGGTGGGAAACAAACGCAACAAAAGTTTCGTTATTTCACCCCCCATAGCAGTCATTCCGAGTTTCTGAAAAGCCTCTTTGTGCGTGCAATATGGTGGTCTTAAGCTGCATACCGCACAAAAGCCAAGGGCTGCTTTGACGTGCTTGTGCACGCTTTCCCCCATAGACATCAATGGGGAGAGAGTGTAAGAAAAAAAACCTAACACCTGAAGTGCGGTATGGCAATCGCCGTAAAGCAGCCCCATTGATGTCTATGGTGAAAAGAAAGTTACATTTAAACCTAACACCCTAACATAAACCCAAAGTCTAAACACCCCTAATACGCTGCCCCCGACATTGCAGAGACTAATAAAATTTATTTATTATTATTTATGGCCTTTTGTAGTCCATTGCCCTAAAGAAATCAGCTCTTTTACCTGTACAAAAAATACAAAGGCCCCCCAACAGTAAAACCCACCACCCAACCAACCCCTAAAATAAAAACCTAACTCTAAAAAAAACCTAAGCTACCCATTGCCCTGAAATGGGCATTTGTATGGGCATTGCCCTTAAAAGGGCATTCAGCTCTTTTTCTTTGTCTGAAAAGGGCATTTAGCTCTTTTAAGAAAAGCCGAAACCAAATCTAAAAAAAAAACAAAACACCCAAAAAAAGTTTAAAAAACCTAACACTAACCCCTGATAATCCACTTACAGTTTCTGAAGTCTGGACATCCAGGCAGCGAGAAGTCTTCATCCAGGCAGTGAGTTCTGCATCCATCCAGGCGGCGTCAGCCAATAGGATGAGAGCTACTGAAATTCTATTGGCTGATTTGATTTTCGAATCAGCCAATAGGAATGCAAGGGACACCATTTTGAAGAGGATGCTCTGCGCTAGATGTCTTCAGGATGGACCCGCTCCGCGCCGCCGGGAAGAAGATAGAAGATACTGCCTGGATGAAGATAGAAGACGCTGCCTGGATCGATGAAGACCTTACCGCCTGGATGTCCGGACTTCAGAAACTGTAAGTTGATCGTCGGTGGTTATTGTTTTTTTAAACTTTTTTGGGGTGTTTTTTTTTTTAATATTAGGGTTTGGGCTTTTCTTAAAAGAGCTAAATGCCCTTTCTCCTGTTAAGTGTAGTCAGTCCACGGGTCATCCATTACTTATAGAAATATATCTCTTCCTAACAGGAAACTGCAAGAGAATTACCCAGCAGAGCTGCTATATAGCTCCTCCCCTCACCTATCATACTCAGTCATTCTCTTGCAGCCTAACTAAAAAGGAAGCTGTGAGAGATCTGTGGTGTTTTTTTAACTTAGTTTATTTCTACAATCAAAAGTTTGTTATTTTTAAATGGCACCGGAGTGTGCTGTTTATTCTCAGGCAGCATTAGAAGAAGAATCTGCCTGGGTTTTTCTATGGTCTTAGCAGACGTAACTAAGATCCACTGGCTGTTTCTCATCTGAGGAGTGAGGTAACTTCAGAGAAGGGGAATAGCATGCAGGGCCCCCCTGCAACAAATGAGGTATGTGCAGTAATTTATTTTCTGAGGAATGGAATTGACTGAGAAAATACTGCTGATACCATTGTAAAGTAAGTTCAGCCTTAAATGCAGTGATAGCGACTGGTATCAGGCTGATGTGTGTGTGTGTGTACACTGAATGTATTTTTCTAAGGAATGGAATTGACTCTGAAAATACTGTTAATACTGAAATAATGTATGAGCCTTAACTGCAGTAAAAACGACTGGTAGCAGGCTTATTAATAATAATACATAACTTTCAAATGTATGTTTAAAACGTTTACTGGCTTGTTAATCGTTTTTGTGAGGTACTTGGTGATAAAACTTATTAGGGCATGATTTTTACCACATGGCCATCTTTGTTTTCTGCATAGAAACAGTTTCTGAGCTTCCCCACTGTTGTAATATGAGTGGGAGGGGCCTATTTTAGCGCTTTTTTGCGCAGTAAAAATTCAGTCACAATCTGTCTACTTCATCCTCCATGATCCAGATCGTCTCTAGAGAGCTCAGGGGTCTTCAAAATCCATTTTGAGGGAGGTAATCAGGCACAGCAGTCCTGTGACAGTGTATTTGACTGTGAGAAAAACGTTAATTATATAATTGTTATCCGTTTTTGGGTACTAAGGCTAAGTCGCCAGAAAATCTGGATCAAGAGACCAGAGATTCTCTTCTATGGTGGCTTTCTCGGCCACATCTGTCCAAGGGGATGACCTTTCGCAGGCCAGATTGGACGATTGTAACAACAGACGCCAGCCTTCTAGGCTGGGGAGCAGTCTGAAATTCCCTGAAAGCTCAGGGATTATGGACTCAGGAGGAGAAACTCCTCCCAATAAATATTCTGGAGTTAAGAGCAATATTCAATGCTCTCCTAGCTTGGCCTCAGTTAGCAACTCTGAGGTTCATCAGATTTCAGTCGGACAACATCACGACTGTGGCTTACATCAACCATCAAGGGGGAACCAGAAGTTCCCTAGCGATGTTGGAAGTCTCAAAGATAATTCGCTGGGCAGAGTCTCACTCTTGCCACCTGTCAGCGATCTACATCCCAGGCGTGGAGAACTGGGAGGCGGATTTTCTAAGTCGCCAGACTTTTCATCCGGGGGAGTGGGAGCTTCATCCGGAGGTCTTTGCTCAACTGATTCGTCGTTGGGGCAAACCAGATCTGGATCTCATGGCGTCTCGTCAGAACGCCAAGCTTCCTTGTTACGGATCCAGGTCCAGGGACCCGGGAGCGGTGCTGATAGATGCTCTGACAGCCCCATGGGTCTTCAACATGGCTTATGTGTTTCCACCATTCCCGATGCTTCCTCGTTTGATTGCCAAGATCAAACAGGAGAGAGCTTCGGTGATTCTGATAGCGCCTGCGTGGCCACGCAGGACCTGGTATGCAGACCTAGTGGACATGTCGTCCTGTCCACCGTGGTCTCTGCCTCTGAGACAGGACCTTCTAATTCAGGGTCCTTTCAAACATCCAAATCTACTTCAGGCAGTGGTTCCTTCTGTTTAATGTTCCTGCCTTGTCCCTCCCTTCATCCGTGTACTTTAGCTTTGGTATTGGTATTCCATAAGTAATGGATGACCCGTGGACTGACTACACTTAACAGGAGAAAACATAATTTATGCTTACCTGATAAATTCCTTTCTCCTGTAGTGTAGTCAGTCCACGGCCCGCCCTGTTTTTACGGCAGGTCTAAATTTTAATTAAACTCCAGTCACCACTGTACCCTATGGTTCCTCCTTTCTCGTCTGCTTTGGTCGAATGACTGAGTATGATAGGTGAGGGGAGGAGCTATATAGCAGCTCTGCTGGGTAATTATCTTGCAGTTTCCTGTTAGGAAGAGATATATTTCTATAAGTAATGGATGACCCGTGGACTGACTACACTACAGGAGAAAGGAATTTATCAGGTAAGCATAAATTATGCTTTTCAGGGCAAGAAAAAGAGCTTAATGCCCTTTTAAGGGCAATGCCCATACAATTGCCCTTTTCAGGGCAATGAGTAGCTTAAGTTTTTGTTAGAGTTAGGTTTTTTATTTTAGGGGGTTGGTTTTACTGTTGGGGGAGTCTTTGTATTTTTTTCAGGGAAAATAGCTGATTTCTTTTAAGGGCTATTTTTAAGGGCTATTGGTAGTTTAATGTAGGCTAGTTTTTTTTTTATTTTGGGGGGACTTTTTTATTTTTATAGGGCTATTAGATTAGGTGTAATTGCTTTTATTTTGGATAATTTTGTTTGTTATTTTTCGCAATTTAGTATTTTTTTATTTTTTGTAATTTAGTATTTTTTGTAATTTAGTATTAATTGTTGGTAACTGTAGATTACATTTTTTAGTAGTGTTAGTTATTTTTAATGAGTAATGTATTTAATGGATAGTTATTTTAATTTTAGTATAATAGTAATGTTAGTTTAATTTATAGTTTAAACTTAGTTTTTTTTAATTTCCCAGGTAAGTTTTTATTTGTTTTAAGAAAGGGATCTTGTAATTGTAATATAATGTTAGGGGGTTGTTAGGTTTAGGAGTTAATAGTTTAATTTAGTTTTCTGCGATGTGGGGGTTTAGGGTTTAATAGGTTTATTTAGTGGCAGTGATGTGGAAGGCCAGAGGTTTAGGGGTTAATAACTTTATTTAGTGGTGGCGATGTCGGGGAGCGGCGGAATAGGGGTTAATATCTTTATTATAGTGTGGGCGATGTTGGGGTGCGGGGGAATTAGGGTTAATAACTTTATTATAGTGGTGACGATGTAGGGGAGCGGCGGAATAGGGGTTAATAAATTTTATTAGTTGTGGCGATGTCGGGAGTAGCAGATTAGGGGTTAATAACTTTAATATAGTATTTGCGATGTGGGAGGGTCTCGGTTTAAGGGTTAATAGATAGTTTATGGGTGTTAGTGTACTTTCTAACAGTTTAGTTTTTGTTTTGTGTAACAGTTTTGTTGCGTAAAACTCATAACTACTGCTCTCAGATGGCGGTATGGATCGTGTCAGTATAGGGTGTAACGCAAGCTTTTTAGCCTCACTGCAAAACATGTAATGGCAGCGCTATGGAAATCCCACGCAAAAACGTCATTTTTTTGAGTGCGGGACTGACGTTGCGTTACAGTCTAAAATGCTTGCGGTACAGCTATACCGACAAGACTCGTAATGGCTGTGCTGCTGTTTTATCGCTGAAATGGCAATTTTTTCAGCATTAAAACATGAACGCAAAACTCGTTATCTAGGTGAATGTGTGTTGCACTTGTAAATTAAAAAATCCAGTTCCAAAAAGAGCCAAATGCCGCCCGCTACCCACGGTCTTATTTGTCATTTATTTATACAAATGAATGACTAATGCACACACCTTATATATATATATACTGTATATACTATATATAATATATCTTTGTATAATGGACTTGACTGAGAGAACAGAATTATTTTACAGTAATGTTATTCTGTATGTAGTGTTTGTTGTACCCATTTGTACAATTTAAGCAAATTAATAGTTATAATTAGTGTCTTAAAAGAAAACAATAGGAATTTATATGGCAAAACTCTTCGCCCCCCAACACGTATTCATTTAACAAACATTTAATATTAGATTCAGTTTGTTGTTTATTTATGTAACCTTCGATTGGCAATGACAAGTAAGACTGGCCTAGATTTGGAGTTCGGCGGTAAAAGGGCTGTTAACGCTCCGCGGGTTTTTTTCTGGCCGCACCATAAAATTAACTCTGGTATCGAGAGTCCAAAAAAATGCTGCGTTAGGCTCCAAAAAAGGAGCGTAGAGCATTTTTACCGCAAATGCAACTCTCGATACCAGAGTTGCTTACGGACGCGGCCAGCCTCAAAAACGTGCTCGTGCACGATTCTCCCATAGGAAACAATGGGGCTGTTTGAGCTGAAAAAAAACCTAACACCTGCAAAAAAGCCGCGTTCAGCTCCTAACGCAGCCCCATTGTTTCCTATGGGAAAACACTTCCTACGTCTGCACCTAACACCCTAACATGTACCCCGAGTCTAAACACCCCTAACCTTACACTTATTAACCCCTATTCTGCCGCCCCCGCTATCGCTGACCCCTGCATTACACTTTTAACCCCTAATCTGCCGCTCCGTAAACCGCCGCAACCTACGTTATCCCTATGTACCCCTAATCTGCTGCCCTAACATCGCCGACCCCTATGTTATATTTATTAACCCCTAATCTGCCCCCCACAACGTCGCCTCCACCTACCTACACTTATTAACCCCTAATCTGCCGAGCGGACCTGAGCGCTACTATAATAAAGTTATTAACCCCTAATCCGCCTCACTAACCCTATAATAAATAGTATTAACCCCTAATCTGCCCTCCCTAACATCGCCGACACCTAACTTCAAACATTAACCCCTAATCTGCCGACCGGAGCTCACCGCTACTATAATAAATGGATTAACCCCTAAAGCTAAGTCTAACCCTAACACTAACACCCCCCTAAGTTAAATATAATTTTATTCTAACGAAATAAATTAACTCTTATTAAATAACTTATTCCTATTTAAAGCTAAATACTTACCTGTAAAATAAATCCTAATATAGCTACAATATAAATTATAATTATATTATAGCTATTTTAGGATTAATATTTATTTTACAGGCAACTTTGTAATTATTTTAACCAGGTACAATAGCTATTAAATAGTTAAGAACTATTTAATAGTTACCTAGTTAAAATATTTACAAAATTACCTGTAAAATAAATCCTAACCTAAGATATAATTAAACCTAACACTACCCTATCAATAAAATAATTAAATAAACTACCTACAATTACCTACAATTAACCTAACACTACACTATCAATAAATTAAATAAACACAATTGCTACAAATAAATACAATTAAATAAACTATCTAAAGTACAAAAAATAAAAAAGAACTAAGTTACAGAAAATAATAAAATATTTACAAACATAAGAAAAATATTACAACAATTTTAAACTAATTACACCTACTCTAAGCCCCCTAATAAAATAACAAAGCCCCCCAAAATAAAAAATTCCCTACCCTATTCTAAATTAAAAAAGTTACAAGCTCTTTTACCTTACCAGCCCTGAACAGGGCCCTTTGCGGGGCATGCCCCAAGAAGTTCAGCTCTTTTGCCTGTAAAAAAAAACATACAATACCCCCCCCCCAACATTACAACCCACCACCCACATACCCCTAATCTAACCCAAACCCCCCTTAAATAAACCTAACACTAATCCCCTGAAGATCTTCCTACCTTGTCTTCACCATCCAGGTATCACCGATCGGTCCTGGCTCCGATATCTTCATCCAACCCAAGCGGGGGCTAGACATCCACTGAAGAAGTCCAGAAGAGGGTCCAAAGTCTTCCTCCTATCCGGCAAGAAGAGGACATCCGGACCGGCAAACATCTTCTCCAAGCGGCATCTTCTATCTTCTTCCATCCGGAGCGAAGCGGCTGATCTTGAAGACCTCCGGCGCGGATCCATCCTCTTCTTTCGACGTCCAACTGAAGAATGAAGGTTCCTTTAAGGGACGTCATCCAAGATGGCGTCCCTCGAATTCCGATTGGCTGATAGGATTCTATTAGCCAATCGGAATTAAGGTAGGAATTTTCTGATTGGCTGATGGAATCAGCCAATCAGAATCTAGTTCAATCCGATTGGCTGATCCAATCAGCCAATCAGATTGAGCTCGCATTCTATTGGCTGATCGGAACAGCCAATAGAATGCGAGCTCAATCTGATTGGCTGATTGGATCAGCCAATCGGATTGAACTAGATTCTGATTGGCTGATTCCATCAGCCAATCAGAAAATTCCTACCTTAATTCCGATTGGCTAATAGAATCCTATCAGCCAATCGGAATTCGAGGGACGCCATCTTGGATGACGTCCCTTAAAGGAACCTTCATTCTTCAGTTGGACGTCGAAAGAAGAGGATGGATCCGCGCCGGAGGTCTTCAAGATCAGCCGCTTCGCTCCGGATGGAAGAAGATAGAAGATGCCGCTTGGAGAAGATGTTTGCCGGTCCGGATGTCCTCTTCTTGCCGGATAGGAGGAAGACTTTGGACCCTCTTCTGGACTTCTTCAGTGGATGTCTAGCCCCCGCTTGGGTTGGATGAAGATATCGGAGCCAGGACCGATCGGTGATACCTGGATGGTGAAGACAAGGTAGGAAGATCTTCAGGGGATTAGTGTTAGGTTTATTTAAGGGGGGTTTGGGTTAGATTAGGGGTATGTGGGTGGTGGGTTGTAATGTTGGGGGGGGGGGTATTGTATGTTTTTTTTTACAGGCAAAAGAGCTGAACTTCTTGGGGCATGCCCCGCAAAGGGCCCTGTTCAGGGCTGGTAAGGTAAAAGAGCTTGTAACTTTTTTAATTTAGAATAGGGTAGGGAATTTTTTATTTTGGGGGGCTTTGTTATTTTATTAGGGGGCTTAGAGTAGGTGTAATTAGTTTAAAATTGTTGTAATATTTTTCTTATGTTTGTAAATATTTTATTATTTTCTGTAACTTAGTTCTTTTTTATTTTTTGTACTTTAGATAGTTTATTTAATTGTATTTATTTGTAGCAATTGTGTTTATTTAATTTATTGATAGTGTAGTGTTAGGTTAATTGTAGGTAATTGTAGGTAGTTTATTTAATTATTTTATTGATAGGGTAGTGTTAGGTTTAATTATATCTTAGGTTAGGATTTATTTTACAGGTAATTTTGTAAATATTTTAACTAGGTAACTATTAAATAGTTCTTAACTATTTAATAGCTATTGTACCTGGTTAAAATAATTACAAAGTTGCCTGTAAAATAAATATTAATCCTAAAATAGCTATAATATAATTATAATTTATATTGTAGCTATATTAGGGTTTATTTTACAGGTAAGTATTTAGCTTTAAATAGGATTAATTTATTTAATAAGAGTTAATTTATTTCGTTAGATTAAAATTATATTTAAGTTAGGGGGGTGTTAGTGTTAGGGTTAGACTTAGCTTTAGGGGTTAATACATTTATTAGAATAGCGGTGAGCTCCGATCGGAAGATTAGGGGTTAATAATTGAAGTTAAGTGTCGGCGATGTTAGGGAGGGCAGATTAGGGGTTAATACTATTTATTATAGGGTTAGTGAGGCGGATTAGGGCTTAATAACTTTATTATAGTAGCGCTCAGGTCCGCTCGGCAGATTAGGGGTTAATAAGTGTAGGCAGGTGTCGGCGACGTTGAGGGGGGCAGATTAGGGGTTAATAAATATAACATAGGGGTCGGCGGTGTTAGGGGCAGCAGATTAGGGGTACATAGGGATAACGTAGGTGGCGGCGCTTTGCGGTCGGAAGATTAGGGGTTAATTATTTTAAGTAGCTGGCGGCGATGTTGTGGGGGGCAAGTTAGGGGTTAAGAAATATAATATAGGGGTCGGCGGTGTTAGGGGCAGCAGATTAGGGGTACATAAGTATAACGTAGGTGGCGGTCGGCAGATTAGGGGTTAAAATTTTTAATCGAGTGGCGGCGATGTGGGGGGAGCTCGGTTTAGGGGTACATAGGTAGTTTATGGGTGTTAGTGTACTTTAGGGTACAGTAGTTAAGAGCTTTATAAACCGGCGTTAGCCAGAAAGCTCTTAACTCCTGCTATTTTTCTGCGGCTGGAATCTTGTCGTTAGAGCTCTAACGCTCACTGCAGAAACGACTCTAAATACCGGAGTTAGGAAGATCCCATTGAAAAGATAGGATACGCAAATGGCGTAGGGGGATCTGCGGTATGGAAAAGTCGCGGCTGAAAAGTGAGCGTTAGACCCTTACCTACACGACTCTAAATACCGGCGGTAGCCTAAAACCAGCGTTAGGAGCCTCTAACGCTGGTTTTCACGGCTAACGCCAAACTCCAAATCTAGGTCTTAGTGTGCTAGTATGCATCTTGCTTATAGCGACCATGGGATTGTTGTAGATAAATCAGTTGATAAGTTTTTTTATGTAAGATTTTTGTCTCATTCTTCCTTATATTTTAACCCCTTGACTGCTGCTATTGCCAGGGAAATGTTAGGTTGTCTTTGGCCACCATGATGATAAGTTATAACCGTTCTATGGATTGCTAAAAAATAACTTTTTACTGATACGTTATTTGACATAAATTTAATAGTGGGTGAAATAAATTGCTGGATTGTGGGGTAACGTATGGTTAAAATCTCAGTTGTAAGAAATTCTTTGGCATTTCATAAAAAAAAGCTAATTGCTCTAAAAAATGAAACATAAAGGACCAAGTACATTATTATATATATAAAAAAAGTTTCTTTGATCTAATGTAGTACAGCTAATAATTATGTGGGAGAACATAAGAAAAAGGGAGATATTGCCGGCTTAATATGATGGGGAAAGCTATTTATTTGAGCCAAGCTGTTCTGCAAAATTCAGATAATGGAACTTTCATTGGTTGTTTAATGATTTCTGTCTTTTCTGTCAATGAAGAGGTTATATATTCTTTGTGTGCTTCCAGCCTTTGATCACCTTGGAGAGCAGCATTTCATTCGTGTTTAGCACAGAAGGAACAAACTCCATTACAGTGCAGGTTGCGGCAGGAAACACGCTCATACAGGACACAAAGGAGGTCGCTGTGCATGGTGAGTGTGACTCTGCACAAACCATTAGCTGTCAGTTATGCATTTCTCATTCTCCTTGGTAAACAACTCAAAACTGGATTTTCCATAAAATGTTTAAAAGGAAATGAAACCCAAAATGTTTATTTTATGATTCAGCTAGAGAATACAATTTTAACAACTTTTCCAATTTACTTCTATTATTTAATTTGCTTAATTCTTCAGATATCCCTTGTTCAAGAAATAGCAATGCACATGGGTAAGCCAATCTTACAAGGGATATATGTGCAACCGCCAATAAGCAGGTTGCTTTTAAACAAAGGATATCAAGAAAATGAAGCAAATTAGATAATAGAAGTACATTGGAAAGTTGTTTAAAATTGCATGTTCTTTCTAAATCATTAAAGAAAGAAATGTGGGTTTCATGTCCCTTTAATTGATTAGGTATACAGTATATAGTAGACATGTAGAAAATTAGTTCAATGTTACAAAACTCAAATGTAAAGGCAAGTTTAGTATTGTCATCATATTAATTTAAGGAAAAAGCCAATAAACATTTATTTAAATGTCACTGTTTGACAAGAGATCCCTGGAAGGGATTTATTTTTATACACATTCTCTATACTGTCCACCACACTCCCTATATAATAGTAATCCTTGTGCATGTGCATTATCTTATGCACATGTACAGAGCCTTAATGAGATTACTTGTGAGGTTTCTGGTGATCCATGAGCTTGAGTTAAAGGCACAACACTTACTTGAACTTGATTTATGGCCCAAATTACCATCAGATTCTGTTCTCCAAAAAATGTTCAATAATTACACATTATATTTTACTTTATTTTATTATGGTGACTTTAAAATGAGATTTTCATGCTCTAGGGAAGCTGCATTATATCACGCAAGCAGAACAGGTGGGTGTTTGCTGACTACATGACACTTTGTGTACCTGAATGGTTTACTGACTACCACTGCCGTAAAAAGTTGTCAATATAAATAGCTATATTAAAATTGGTGGACAGCGTTCTTCAAAATATCATATTTATTTGTTGAGGTTCTCTTGAGTGAACTTTATTAAATTGGAGATTTGCTTTCCAGTAAACAGTTGTCAGAGAATAGATAGAAACAATCTGGAGTAAGTGTCTCCAGCAATGTCACCTGTGATGAAAAGTGACATTCAAAAATGCTACTGGGAAGCTCCTTTTAACCCCTTGTATGTCAGAGAGTGTTTTAGCACTCTAGTACAGTATATTATTACAAAACATTCTGCAGCTATCACTTTTATTCAAGGGCTTATCTCTAAACCTGACTCCAAACTTTATCCCAACCCTAAGATCATCAGACATTCTTGTACTGCAGTATCATCATTAGCAAGATCTGTGCATTCACAAGGTCTTCTGTTCCGTAACCTACTGAGATATTACAGATGGTTTTGGTGAATTTCACAGTCTTGTACTGTGTAGCTATGATACTCTTTAAAGGGACAGTCAACACCAGAAATGTTGTTGTTTTAAAAGATAGATAATCCCTTAAATACCCATTCCCCAGTTTTGCATAACCAACACAGTTATAATAATACACGTTTTACCTCTGTGATTACCTTGTAGCTAAGCCTCTGCAGACTGCCCTCTTATTTCAGTTCTTTTGACAGACTTGCATTTTAGCCAAGCAGTACTCACTCCTTGGTAAATTCATGTGCATGAGCTCAATGTTATTGTCAGGGTTTTTTCCCTGTTTTGTTTGCCATGTGCTGCTGGCAGCCATTTTACTCACCTCTCTTGCTGACTATGGTGCATTGTGGGGGATGCTGCTCATTTCCTGCACTTCTTTTTATGGCCAGACTGGTGTGCATCATCCGTGTGAGACAGGATGCAGTCTCAGAATTGTGATGTCATCACTTATTATTTAAAGGGCCTCTGTTCAGTATGCTTTGCCTTTGCGTTGTCTCAGACCTGTTTGTGAGAGTTCCTGTGTATTACCTGGCTGCCTGACGTCCTTCCTGGTTCCTGATCCCTGGCTTGTTCCTGACTCTGCTGTTTTCCTTGTTCCTGATTCCGGCTCGTCTGACTATTCGCTTTGGCTCCTGACTCGGCTCGCCTGACTACCAGCTCTGGTTTTGACTCCTGGCTTGTTATTTGACTTGTGGACTTTTTATTATTTTTTGCTATTAATAAAGGTGTGATTATTTTTGCACTTCTCGTATCAGTCTGATTCCTGGCACCCTGACATTACGCAAAGGCCATGAATCCTGATGGTGCTAATAATCCACCTTAACCTGCCATCATTTCCAGGATGGATATACAGGATCACTGCTTGGATCAATTTGCACTAGCCCTGCAAACCCTGCTGACTCACACTGCATATTTGGACCAAAGTGTCCCGCAAGTTATGGCTGCTCCTGTTTCCACTGCTGCACCTATGCCTACCAGGAGCATGTCCGGTTCTGCACCTCTACCTCAGCGATATGGAGGTGATCCTATTCAGTGCAGAGGGTTTTTAAACCAGGTGGGCATTTACTTTGAGATGTTACCTCAGGCGTTTCCCTCTGACAGAGCTAAGTTGGGATTTCTCATTTCGTTACTCTCTGACACAGCTCTTGCCTGGGCTAATCCCTTGTGGGAGACTAATAAACCTGTGATTTCAAATTACCCTGAATTTGTGGCCTCCTTTCGAAGGATATTTGATGTTTCGGCTCGCTCCTCCTCTGCTGCTAAACGACTCATGTCCATTCAGCAAGGTACAAGATCTGTTGCTTAGTATGCTATTAAGTTGTCCATGGCTGTTGGGGCTCTCCATTTTGAAACCCTCCAGTTCCAGGTGATAAACTCTCCGCATTTTCCGGTTGTTCTGGGTTATCCTTGGCTCCAAAAGCACAATCCCAGTCTCGACTGGCGCAGGTCCGAAATTTTTTCATGGTCCCCGCAATGTATTTCCACTTCGGAAACCAGTTAAAGTCTTGTGCACTCCTTTGGTATCTCAATTGCCAGAGGCGTACCTAGAGTTCCTAGACGTTTTTGACAAGGTGCGTGCCGGTACGTTGCCTCCTCACCGGTCTTACGATTGTGCCATAGACCTGCAACCCGGATCCATTCCTCCTCGGGGCCGGGTGTACCCTCACTTTGTTGCATAGAATTGTGCTATGGAGGAGTATGTTGCTGATGCTCTGTCGTGGGGGATCATCCGCAAATCCTGCTCTCCTGCAGGGGCTGGCATCTTCTTTGTGAAGAAAAAGGGTGGCGAGTTAAGACCATGCATCGATTATAGGGGTCTTAATCGTCTTACTATTAAGAATGCTTACCCTATTCTGCTCATTACGGAACTCTTTGACCGCCTCAAGGGAGCTACGGTCTTTACTAAACTTGATTTGAGAGGAGCGTACAATCTTGTTAGGATTAAGGAGGGCCACGAATGGAAAACAGCATTTAACACCAGGAGCGGGCATTATGAGTATCTTGTAATGCCCTTTGACCTATGTAATGCTCCTGCTGTTTTTCAGGAATTTATTAATGATGTCCTACGAGATATGTTGCAACAGTGTGTTGTGGTGTACTTAGACGACATCCTCATACACTCACCCACACTTGAGGCTCATCGTTCTGATGTTACACGGGTTCTTCAGAGACTACGTGAGAACGGCCTGTTTTGTAAACTCAAGAAATGTGAGTTCCATCAGACTCAAGTAACCTTCCTAGGTTATGTTATCTCTGTTGCAGGGTTCTCCATGGATCCTGACAAGTTATCTGCAGTTCTGCAGTGGCCTCGCCCAGTTGGTCTTCGGTCTATTCAACGTTTTTTGGGGTTCGCCAATTACTGTTTATTAAAACTTTTCTTCCTTGGTCAAACCTATCACAGACATGACCCGTAAAGAGAATGATCCACTCCATTGGTCACCTACTGCCATTAAGGCCTTTGATAGTCTTAAGACTGCCTTTGCTGCCGCTACAGTTCTGGCTCATCCTAACCCTGTCCTGCCTTTCGTTCTTGAGGTCGATGCATCTAAGACTGGAGTAGGTGCCCTCTTGTCTCAACGTCCTATGTCTGACGGTTCCTTGCATCTGTGTGGTTTCTTCTCTAAGAAATTTTCTCCAGCGGAGTGCAATTATGAATTTGGCGACAGGGAATTACTGGCCATAATTTTGGCACTCAAGGAATGGAGGCATCTTCTCGAGGGTACTAGCGTGCCAGTGCTCATTCTTACTGACCACAATAATTTAACTTATCTATCTGAAGCAAAACGTTTGTTGCCCCGACAGGCCAGATGGGCGCTATTTTTGTCTCGGTTTAATTATGTGGTCTCCAACCTACCTGGTAGTAAGAATGTTAGGGCTGATGCCCTCTCTCGACAATTTTCGCCTCTATCCAAGGAGGAGTCTGTACCTTCTCCTGTTATACCTCCTGACCATATTTTGGCTACCATACGTACTAATTTGACTTCTCCCTTGGGGGAGGAGATCCTGGCTGCACAAACCAATGCACCTCCTGAGAAACCTAGTGGTAAGTGTTTTGTTCCTGAGAATCTTCTAACTAAACTTTTACACACTTACCACTATCCTAAAGCCGCAGGTTACCCAGGCAAGAACCAAATGATTTGGTCTGTCACTTGACAATTCTGGTGGCCAGGTCTTTGTTCTGATGTTGCTGCCTATGTTGCCTCCTGCTCAGTTTGTGCACAGAATAAGAGTCCTCGACGTCTTCCTGTGGGTCTTATTCAACCTATTGCTAATAGTGAGCGTCCTTGGACACATCTTTCCATGGACTTCATTGTCAAGCTCCCTGTTTCCAATCGCAATACTGTTATCCTTATGGTGGTTGACCGTTTTTTCTAAAATGTCTTATTGCATTCCCTTGATGAAGCTGCCTACTGCTCAGGAGCTTGCTTCAATTTTTGCCCGGGAGGTCTTCCATTTACATGGGTTACCCAAGGAGATATTGTCGGACTTGGGTAGCCAGTTTGTCTCCAGATTTTGGCGTTCCTTTTGTGCTCAAATGGGGATCCAGCTTTACTTCTCCTCGGTATATCACCCTCAATCCAATGGGACTGCGGAACGGTCAAGCTCTGGAACAGTTCCTCCATTGCTATGTCTCAGATCACCACAATAATTGGTCTGAACTGTTACCTTAGCAGAGTTTGCTCGTAAATAGTGCTATTAATGCTTCCTTCTAAGTTATCCCCGTTCATGGCGAATTATGGGTTTCAACCATCCTTGTTGCCCGATTCATTCATGTCTCAGGGTATTCCGGCATTGGAGGAGCATCTCCGGCAACTCCGTTCTACGTGGGTGCAGATTCAGGATTGCCTTCATTGTTCTATGCAGCGCCAAAAGTTCCAGGCTGATCGTAGGCGTCTGCCCGCACCTTCCTACCAGGTTGGTGAGAGAGTTTGGCTGTCCTTCCGCAACTTGAACCTTCTTGTGCCTTCCAATAAATTGGCTCCCCGTTATGTTGGTCCTTTTCGAATACTCCAACGGGTTAATCCTGTGGCCTACGCTCTTGACCTTCCTCCTGCTATGCGCATCTCCAATGTTTTTCATATCTCCCTCTTGAAACCATTGGTAACTTTGTTGCCTCTTCCCCATCCTATCTTTGTTGACAACCATGAGGAGTATGAGGTCAGCAGCATTATTGACTCTCGTATGTCCAGGGGCCGTGTACAGTATTTGGTTCACTGGAGGGGCTTCGGTCCGGAGGAGCGTTCTTGGGTTCCCTCCTCTGATGTTCATGCTCCTGCCCTACTCCGTGCCTTCCATGCCCGTTTCCCCAATAAGCCTTTTGTCCTCCTGCGGGGGAGGGGTTGTAGAGGGGAGGATACTGTCAGTTTTTTTTTTCCTGTTTTGTTTGCCATGTACTGCTGGCAGCCATTTTACTTACCTCTCTTGCTGACTATGGTGCATTGTGGTGGATGCTGATCATTTCCTGCACTTCCTTTTATGGCTAGACTGGTGTGCATCATCCCTGTGAGACAGGATGCAGTCTCAGAATTGTGATGTCATCACTTATTATTTAGAGGGCCTCTGTGCAGTATGCTTTGCCTTTGCGTTGTCTCAGACCTGTTTGTGAGAGTTCCTGTGTATTACCTGGCTGCCTGACGTCCTTCCTGGTTCCTGATCCCTGGCTTGTTCCTGACTCTGCTGTTTTCCTTGTTCCTGATTCCGGCTTCTCTGACTATTCGCTTTGGCTCCTGACTCAGCTCGTCTGACTACCAGCTCTGGTTTTGACTCCTGACTTGTTATTTGACTTGTGGACTTTTTTTTTTTTTTTGCTATTAATAAAGGTGTGATTATTTTTGCACTTCTCGTCTCAGTCTGATTCCTGGCACCCTGACAGTTATCTATATGAAACACATGAACTAATGCCCTCTAGTGGTGAAAAACTGTCAAATGCAGAGGCGGCCTTCAAGGTCTAAGACATTAGCATATGAACCTCCTAGGTTTAGCTTTCAACTAAGAATACCAAGAGAACAAAGCAAAATTGGTGATAAAAATGTCCTATTTGAATCATTAAAGTTTTTTTGGACTTGACTGTCCCTTTAAGCTAGATTCATAGCTGTTACTTTGTTATATAGTAAACAATGACTATACCTACGGTGCTTATGTTATTAGCAGCAGAAGATTGTACTTTACTAATGGTATTGGTATGCAGAGCTATTTAAAAAAAATACTCATTCACCTCAAAAATTTACGTTAAAGGGACAGTCTACACATTAGATATCTTAAAGGCTTGCCTTAGATTAAGTTGCAAATAGAATCCTGCAATGTTTCTATATCTTGCGGCAGGAAGGGTAAAAAAGTTATTTTAAAATTAATATTGTTTCTGGACACTTTGAAATGGATGCCAACCCCCACCCACTGATGACATCACAATCTGGGCTGCATTTGGCATCCAATCACAAAAGGCTCACTAGTTGGATTCAACAGACTGTCAATGCTATTCAGCAGAGTGCCTAGATGCGGCCCAGATCATGATATCATCGGTGGGTGGAGCTTTGCAGCCATTTCAAAATGGCCAGAAACAATAGTAATTTTAAAATACCTTTTTTACTGTTCCTGCTGCATGATATAGAAAGGGTGTAGGAGGCTATTTGCAGCTTAATCTAAGGCAAGACTTTAAGATGACTAAAGTGCAGACTGTCCCTTTAAGCCTGAAAAGAAAAACATTTCAGAAATATTACTGAATTGTGAAGACATATTAACTGTATTTAAAAGCATCACATAAAAAAAAATATTATACAATTTTGGTGGAAAGGTCCTAGAATAATGATTTATATTTTAAAAATAACTTTTTTCTCCCACACATATGGACTAGTGTGAATTATTTAGAAACACAACCTTGTTTTAATGCATTGCATTCGTTCAGGTAATTACATAATTTGTGTCTATCTTCTTTATGTATCCGTATCATTTCTTTAGAACAGCTTGACTTTAAACTTTATTAACAACCACTCCTATATATCCAGAAAATCCAAAAGAAATCAAATGTGCCTACACCAATACTGTGAGCTGCAATATTCATATCCATTAATTAAACAGTATCCTAATTACATGTATCACATATCATAGAATGTTAGAGTGACACCAAAGAAAAAACAG
This sequence comes from Bombina bombina, assembly GCF_027579735.1. Lineage (NCBI taxonomy): Eukaryota > Metazoa > Chordata > Amphibia > Anura > Bombinatoridae > Bombina > Bombina bombina. The sequence continues at coordinate 249,022,472 of NC_069507.1, forward strand.
GCTTTTAAAAACAGCAACACTAGAACCATAACATATATTTCTATTAAAATAAAAAATAATCTAAATATAATCCACAAATACAAATGTATTATGTGGAAAATAAAATCAATATTACATATTTATATCTTGAGCTATCAAATGTTATAGAAATAATTAGCCAAAACGTATCAAATTATTGCAACACTGTCCCTTGTAGACATGCAAGAATTAAAGACCTTTCAAGAACTGTATAAACAATGTATCATTTTATCATTGCTCATTTTTTCTTGATGCCCGAAGTAAAGTCACAATTTTCTGCCATTTTCATGTTTCTTGTGGGTAATTTTACCAGTCAAAGCTGTTTAGAATCTCATTAACCAACTGTCGACCGAGTCACAATGCCATTAGCTGCCTACAGCATCTCCGCAGGCCAATAGCAAACCAATTATAACCATCAGCTAATGAATGTTTGAACTAATAACCAAATACAACCGCTGGAGAGCTTTGAATATGGGCTCTGTGTGGCATTTGGTAGCTTTGTGCCTTCTTCATCTTGAGGCAATTTTTAAAGTCAGAAAACATTTTTAATGCCTCATACATATGTTTAAAAAGTATTATGCCATTAAAACTAATGTCTTTTTTTTTTTTCTTTTTTTTTTTTAAAGAATATTTCCAATCTCAGCTGTTGTCTTTTTCCCCAAATCTGGATTTCCATAACCCTGACATCCCTGAGTGGAGACAAGACATAAGCAGACTCATTAAGCGAGCTCTTGTACAGGTATGTGTAAATCATAGCAGGGAACGGATGGGAAACACATATATATGGTAGATGTATGGAGCATACAAGTAACTGCTTCACAATGCATTATATGAAGCTTCTTAAAATAAAGGGTTTCAGCCAAGGAAATTAAAGGTTTAACATAAATAATGCGCTCCATGACTGAGAATCAATAATGTGCTATTTAAACCTTTTGTATGGTGTAAATGAATGCTAAACTTAGACCATAATATGTATCGTGTTTTCATTTATGACTGATGAGGATTTCTGTAGTTCCTTTTTTTTATTTTTAGAAAACAGAGACTCTGAAAGCTCACATGACTTTACCTAAATTAATCACATGACTTTACATAATTAGTCACATGACTTTACATAATTAGTCACATTAATTTACAAATACATAATTTCACTAAAAGTTTTTTTTATTTATAATATATATATAAATTTATACATACCAAAACATCAGAAACGTCACCATATGATATATATGCAATATAAATCAATTTAGTGGATATATCATAAATTTAATGTTATTGCATTGATTTAAAATTAAACTTACCTGTTATAGAGCATACAATCTAAGGAAATCATATGCATTTCTCTGTCACTGACACCTGGACATCCCCCTTGTACAACAGAGAGTTAGCATCATCTTTAGTGAATTGCCCTGGCACTGGGTTTAAAATGAGATTCATATATATGTATATATGGCACTAAGGGGGGTATTTACAATGTACTGGGGGGTTTCTAGCAACTACTATAGTTTTAATCAAATTGCCAGTTCACAATTCTTTATCAAGCTTTCTAACACCCAGTGCAATTGGCGGATATTGAGCTATAGAACATTTAGAAGAAGAAAAAACTGTTTAACACTATGACTGGAAAATTGCCAATGTAGTCCCTCTTCATAAAAAGAGTAGTAGGGAAGATCCTGCTAACTATAGGCCAGTCAGTTTGACCTCAATTGCAGGGAAATTAATGGAAACTATTTTAAAGGAAAGACTTGCATCTTTCATTCAGACAAACAACTTAGAAGACAAAAGACAGCATGGTTTCACTGCCTGACTAAACTAATTGATTTCTTTGACCATGTAACTAAAATAATAGACCAGGAAGGAGCCATAGATGTTGCATATCTAGACTTTAGCAAAGCATTTGACACCATCCCACACAACAAACTTATTCACAAAATGTATTGCCTTGGAATAGATGCTAAGACTGTTAAGTGGGTAGAATGCTGGCTTAAGATAGACAACAGAGGGTTTCAATTAATAGAGTACATTCAAATGAGGCATCAGTTACTAGTGGTGTTCCCCAAGGGTCAGTTCTTGGGCCTGTTTTGTTTAACATGTTCATAAGTGATATTGGAAGTGGGCTTAAGGGGAAGGTTTGCTTGTTTGCTGATGATACAAACATTTGTAACAAGGTAGATGTTCCAGGAGGAGTTGATCAAATGAACTGTGATATTAATAAACTAGAGGACCGGTCAAATAAATGGGATCTGAAATTTAATATTACCAAGAGCAAAATTATGCATATAGGATCCAAAAACCCAAAGGCCAATTATAGTCTCAATGGTACATTACTGACTGTAATTAAAGAAGAAAGGGACTTGGGAATTATTATTTCAGATGATTTAAAATTTGGTACACAATGCAGCAGTGCAGCCAGCAAGGCCAGTCAAATGCTTGATTGCATTGGAAGAGGTTTTAGTAGCAGAAATAGCAAGGTTCTTATGCCACTTTACAGATCATTAGTTAGACCAAATATGGAATACTGTGTACAGTTCTGGAGACCATATCTTCAGAAATATATAAATAAACTAGAAGCTGTCCAAAGGAGGGCTACTAAAATGGTACATGGTCTAAAATATGAAACGTACAAAGAAAGACTCTATGATCTAAATATGTATAGTTTAGAGGATAGAAGGGAAAGAGGTGACATGATAGAAACCTTCAAATATATGAAGGGACTTAATAAAATAGAAGCTGAAAGCATTTTTCACAAAAAAATAAATGCCAAAACAAGGGGTCACAATCTAAAGTTAGAGGGTAGCAGATTCAGGAGAAATTTAAGGAAGCATTTTTTTACAGAAAAGGGTGGTGGATTCATGGAATAAACTTCCATTTGAGGTGGTAAACACAAAGACTGTAAAGGAATTTAAAAATGCCTGTGACATGCATAAGGCTATCCTAATGAAAAAGTAACATGTAATAGGGGTAGACCTGATGGGTCTTTTTGGTTCTTATCTACCGTCAAATTCTATGTTTCTATGTTTCTATGATATCTTAAATATATAGGTGCTTTTTAGTTGAGGATATGTGTTTGATATATTTTTTTCTCTGTAATCAGCAATCTTTTGATGTTGGCAGGGCTAGATTTCTCATTAGACAATATAAGCAGCTGTCTAGATGCTTTAACTTTGAGAGGGACACATTCCGGATAAAATTTTGCTGGGCCCATCTATAGGTTATTTCATGAACTTGGGAGCTCAGTGTTGACCATCAAAAACTGTACTGGTAAATGTGAAAGGTCTGTTTAAGCAGATATGGTTCTATAGGCTGACAACAGCACATTATAACCACAGGGGATCTGAAATGTCCGAGCTGTCCCTAAGGGTATTGGTTTAAATCTGGTCACATTGAGGAAGATGCCACAGACAACTGTTAGGTGTGGTTGAAACCATGTTTTTTTTGTGTATTTATTGATAGACCTCTTACCTTTGACTATATAGTAATGCAGGCATGTGGGATATTATATATAGGGGTGGTCTTTTATTTGAGTTACTTTGATAACAGGATTTTTATGTTGAACTCAATTTGTTTTATTTACATGTGATCATCATTACTTTTATTTTTGTCATGCAGTACCAAGGTTATCACCTGCATTAGACTGTGTGTTTGTTCTTTCTTGTGATATTGCTAATTGTTAGTGTTGCATTAGGTTGCCATAGCAACAGCTCATAGTCAAGGCTCTACAAGTACTGTGTGATGGGAAGTCTGGTGTTTGCAGATACAGGACACTGTGTCACATATAAAGGTTGTATTATAGGTAAGAAACTGTATTACTGTACTTTTTTAAAATTATTTTAATTAAAACAAATGAATTGTTAACTAAAGAAGCATCAATATTTCACAGTTTGAAGTACAAATTAACGCAACTCAGGGATACATGGAAATAAAAATGTTTCGCCTCTTCTGTTGTTAAACTTATCTCTTTTTTTGTGGACTCCTTTGTTGAAACATAGGTCCTTTGCATGAGAGCATACGGAGCTACACTCAGTAGTGTGCACATGTCTTAAGCTGTATATGGAAGCAATGTTTGTATCAATGTTATATAGTGATGTCGCGAATAGTTCGCCGGCGAATAGTTCCCGGCGAACATAGCATGTTCACGTTCGCCGCGGCGGGCGAATATATGCGATGTTCGATCCGCCCCCTATTCTTTATCATTGAGTAAACTTTGACCCTCTACCTCACAGTCAGAAAACACATTAAAGCCAATCAGCAGCAGACCCTCCCTCCCAGACCCTCCCACCTCCTGGACAGCATCCATTTTAGATTCATTTGGAAGCTGCATTCTTAGTGAGAGGAGGGACAGTGTAGCTGCTGCTGATTTAATAGGGAAATCGATAGCTAGGCTAGTGTATTCAGTGTCCACTACAGTCCTGAAGGACTCATCTGATCTCTGCTGTAAGGACAGCACCCCAAAAAGCCCTTTTTAGGGCTAGAACATCAGTCTGCTTTTTTTTTTTTTTTCATGAGTAATCTAATTGCAGTTGCCTGCCTGCCAGCGTGTGTGTCAGGCTCACAGCGTATACTGTGCCCACTTGCCCAGTGCCACCACTCATATCTGGTGTAACAGTAGTGTACATTTAAAAAAACCAACACTTTTTTGACTGTGAAATAATAGCAGACAGCTGCCAGTACACAAGATGGCCGCCGATAAGGCAGATGGGGAGGGTTAGAGAGCTGTTTTGGGGGGGATCAGGGAGGTTGGGGGCTAAGGGGGGATGCTACACCACAGCATATGTAAATATGCTTTAAAAAAAAATAAAAAAAAATAAAAAACCTTTTATTTTAGTACTGGCAGACTTTCTGCCAGTACTTAAGGTGGCGGGGACAATTGTGGGGTGGGGGAGGGAAGGGAGCTGTTTGGGAGGGATCAGGGGGTCTGATGTGTCAGGTGGGAGGCTGATCTCTACACTAAAGCTAAAATTAACCCTGCAAGCTCCCTACAAACTACCTAATTAACCCCTTCACTGCTAGCCATAATACACGTGTGATGCGCAGCAGCATTTAGCGACCTTCTAATTACCAGAAAGCAACGCCAAAGTCATATATGTCTGCTATTTCTGAACAAAGGGGATCCCAGAGAAGCATTTACAACCATTTGTGCCATAATTGCACAAGCTGTTTGTAAATAATTTCAGTGAGAAACCTAAAATTGCAAAAAAAATTAAGTTTTTTTTAAATTTGATCGCATTTGGCGGTGAAATGGTGGCATGAAATATACCAAAATGGGCCTAGATCAATACTTTGGGTTGTCTACTACACTACACTTAAGCTAAAATTAACTCTACAAGCTGCCTACATGCTCCCTAATTAACCCCTTCACTGCTGGGCATAAAACACGTGTGGTGCGCAGTGGCATTTAGCAGCCTTCTAATTACCAAAAAGCAACGCCAAAGCCATATAAGTCTGCTATTTCTGAACAAAGGGGATCCCAGAGAAGCATTTACAACCATTTATGCCATAATTGCATAAGTTGTTTGTAAATAATTTCTGTGAGAAATGTAAAGTTTGTGAAAAAGTGAACAATTTTTTTTTATTTGATCGCATTTGGCGGTGAAATGGTGGCATGAAATATACCAAAATGGGCCTAGATCAATACTTTGGGTTGTCTACTATAATACACTTAAGCTAAAATTAACTCTACAAGCTGCCTACATGCTCCCTAATTAACCCCTTCACTGCTGGGCATAAAACACGTGTGGTGCGCAGTGGCATTTAGCAGCCTTCTAATTACCAAAAAGCAACGCCAAAGCCATATAAGTCTGCTATAATGGCATGTCTGGCACACAGTGTTGGGGCAAGGGTCCATCTGACCACTGATACCTGGTCTGCAAAGCATGGTCACAGGGCAGGTATATCACCTACACTGTGCACTGTGAAGCTGGCTTAACCCTTACACTACCTGATCGATACAACATCATACCTGATGTTTTAAAGCACGTTATTCCAAACAATTTAGGAATGTTAGGTGATTTATGCCCTTTATGGATTAAAACCAGACTCTAAATCAACTATGTAATTTTCCATGGGAGTTTTGCCATGGATCCCCCTCCGGCATGCCACAGTCCAGGTGTTAGTCCCCTTGAAACAACTTTTCCATCACTATTGTGGCCAGAAAGAGTCCCTGTGGGTTTTAAAATTCGCCTGCCTATTGAAGTCTATGGCGGTTCGCCCGGTTCGCCGGTTCGCGAACATTTGCGGCAGTTTGCGTTCGCTGTTCGCGAACCCAAATTTTTTGGTTTGCGACATCATTAATGTTATACATATAATGCTCTAGACCTGATTGGTCCTGAGTCTGCTTCTGTATGCTCTATATCAGGGTTCTTCAAACTTTTTTTGCCAAGACCCAGTGCAATAATACTATATACCTTTACTTTATTCCTTATTGTAGTCAAACCTGAAAGTGTAAAAGGTAATAGCACACAAACTCTCATACAACACACAAACACACCACACGCTCTCATACAACACACATACTTTCATACAACACACACTCCACACACGCACTATTATACATATACAACACTCACATTCTCATACAACAGACAAACTCACCAAACACTCTCATACAACACACAAACTCACCAAACACTCTCATACAACACACAAACACACCACACACTCCCATACAACACACACACTTTCATACAACACACACTCCACACAGGCACTATTATACAACACTCACATTCTCATACAACACACAAACACACCACACACTCCCATACAACACACAAACACACCACACACTCTCATACAACACACACACTCTCATTTAACACACATCACACAATCTCCTACAATACACACATAAGTTGTGACCCAGTAAACATAGTGATACGACCCAGTAATGGGTCTCGACCTGTGTTTTGAAGATCCCTGCTCTATATCACCAAGGGATAACAAGAGAAAAAAAATGTGATACGTTTTTTTTTATAGCATACTTTATCTGAATTATTGACCTTTAATTCTGTTCCTTTTAACATATACATTACTGTGTGAGAGGCAGAATGGCATATACCTTTAATTTTATTATTAAAAAAGTGAAAAACAATTATTAAAATATAACAAACACTTAATAAAACTGTATATTATTCCAGTTCTTTGGTACATTCAATAAAGTCAGTTTAAGAATTATTTAGGTTCAAATTAAGTCCCCAAATCAATTTAAATTACAAACATGAAAAATGATGGTATGTAAATTTCATATATGAAATGGAGGGGCAGCATGTCATGGAAATTTGGAACTAAAATGCTGCACATACACTCTATAGAATACAAGAACAGGAATTTCAAGTATTTATATAAAAAAAATAAACACCCCATAGAAACATATTAAAATTGATTAGAAAATGATATATCATATTCAAGGTATTTGACTGGGAAGGTCTCAAAAGTATATATATATATATATATATATATTCTTCGTGGCATAGATTTAACAAGGTGTTGGAAACATTCCTCAGAGATTTTGGTCCATACTGACATGATAGCTTCACACAGTTGCTGCAGATTTGTCGGCTGCAAATCCATGATGCGAATCCCCCGTTCCACCACATCCCAAAGGTCCTCTACTGGATTGAGATCTGGTGACTGTGGAGACCATTGGAGTACAGTGAACTAATTGTCATGTTCAAGAAACCAATTTGAGATGATTTGAGCTTTGTGACATGGAGCATTATCCTTCTGAAAGTAGCCATCAGAAGATGGGTACACTGTAGTCATAAAGCGATGGACATGGTCAGCAACAATACTCAGGTAGGCCGTGACGTTTAGATGATGTTCAATTGGTGCTAAGGGGCCCAAAGTATGCAAAGAAAATATCCCCCACACAATTACATAACCACCACCAGCCTGAACCGTTGATAGAAGGCAGGATGGATCCATGCTTTCATGTTGTTAACGCCAAATTGTGACCCTACCATCTGAATGTCACAGCTTAAATCGAGACTCATCAGACCAGGCAACGTTTTTCCAATCTTATATTGTCCAATTTTGGTGAGCCTGTGCGAATTGTAGCCTCAATTCTTAGCGGACAGGAGTGGCACCCGGTGTGGTCTTCTGCTGCTGTAGCCTATCTGCTTCAAGGTTTGACTTGTGCATTCAGAGATGGTATTCTGCATACTTTGGTTGTAACAAGTGGTGTTTTAGTTACTGTTGCCTATCTATCATCTCGAACCAGTCTGCCCATTCTCCTCTGACCTCTGACATCAACAAGGCTTTTTTGTCCATACAACTGCCACTCACTGGATATTTTCTCTTTTTTTCGGACCATTCTCTGTAAACTCTAGAGATGGTTGTGTGTGAAAATTCCAGTAGATCAGCAATTTTTGAAATACTCAGACCAGCCCGTCTGACAACAACAACCATGTCACATTCAAAGTCACTTAAATTTCCTTTCTTCCCCATTTTGATGCTCTGTTTGAAATTCAGCAAGTCATTTTCACCATGTCTAGATGCCTAAATGCATTGAGTTTCTGCCATGTGATTGGCTGATTAGCAATTTGTGTTACTAAGCAATTGAACAGGTGTACCTAATAAAGTGGCTGGTGAGTGTATATGTCTATATACAATATGTGTTAATAAAGGTATTTATGTGATATATGTATGTATGTGGGCACATACATATTTACACATATGAATGCATTAATACACATGTATACACATATATACACATACTGTATGTAGACATGTATACATACACATATTTAGATATATGTGTATACATTGGAGCCCTTCCCAGCCAAATACCTTATCCCTTATCCTTTTAAAACCTTTTAATCAATATTTATATTATATATATATATATATATATATATATATATTTATTAAAACGTGTATATATGAGTGTATATAGTTTTTTATGTGTTTTGTGATTTTTTTTAACCCTTAGGGGGATATCTATTGAGCCGTCAACCACAAATACGCTGGAATTTCGAGGCGTAATTGTTGCAAGCTTGATCCGACCTTGTTATCAAAGCCTACAGACCGGCAAAATTTGAAATCTGTGACGTAACATACAATCCGCCGGTCTCAATCCGACACAGATTGATGCTTACGTCATTACAGATGTTCCGAATACACATTCCGCACTATTTGACACTTTTTAAAAGTTATCAAATACTTATTATACCTAATCTAATAGCCCTATCAAAATAAAAAAGCCCCCCCAAAATAATAAAAAAAAAACTAGCCTACACTAAACTACCAATGGCCCTTAAAAGGGCCTTTTGTGGGGCATTGCCCCAAAGAAATCAGCTCTTTTACCTGTAAAAAAAAACAAAAACACCCCCCAACAGTAAAACCAACCCCCCAACGGCTGATTGGAACAGCTAATAGGATGAGAGCTGCTCAAATCCTATTGGCTGAAGATGGACGAGGCCGCCCGGATGAAGACTTCTTGCCGGCTGGATGGATCCTTCAAATGGAACTTCAAGAACTGTAAGTGGATCGTCGGGAGTTAGTGTTAGGTTTATTTAAGGGTTTTTTGGGTGGGTTTTATTTTTAGAGTAGGGTCTGGGCAGTAAAAGAGCTAGATTCCCTTTTAAAGGCAATGCCCATACAAATGCCCTTTTCTAAGCAATGGGGAGCTTAGGTTATTTTAGATAGGGTTTTTATTTGGGGGGGTTGGTTGTGTGGGTGTTGGGTTTTACTGTTGGGGGTTGTTTGTATTTTTTTTACAGGTAAAAGAGCTGATTTCTTTGGGGCAATGCCCCACAAAGGCCCTTTTAAGGGCCATTGGTAGTTTAGTGTAGGCTAGGATTTTTTTTTTATTTTGGGGGGGCTTTTTTATTTTGATAGGGCTATTAAATTAGGTGTAATTCTTTTTTATTTTTGATAATGTGGTTGTTTTTTTCGTAATTTAGTGTTTTTTATTTTTTGTAACTTTTTGTAACTTAGCGTTTATTTTGTTTTGTAGTCTAGTAATTTTTAATAAGGTTAAATAGTAGATTTAAATAATTTGAGTAGGGTTAGGCTTTTTTTAATATGTAATTTAGTTAATTTAATTGGTAGTTTAATTTAAGTGTAGTATAATAGTTAGGGTAGGTTAATTAATAGTTTTAAAATAGTAAATTTTAATTCTACAGGTAAGTTTAAATTTATTTTAAGATAGGGATGTGGTAATTTTAATTTAAAGTTAGTGGCTTGTTAGGTTTAGGGGTTAGTAGCTTAGATTAGTTTATGGCGATGTGTGGGGCTGGCGGTTTAGGGTTAATAGGTTTAGTTAGTGGTAGTGATGTGGGAGACCAGAGGTTTAGGGGTTAATACGTTTATTTAGTGGTGGCGGGGTCCGGGAGCGGCGGGATAGGGGTTAATACATTTATTTAAGTGGCGGTAGGGTCCGGGAGCGGCGGGATAGGGGTTAATAAATTTATTTAGGTGGCAGCGGGGTCCGGGAGTGGCGGGATAGGGGTTAATAACTTTATTTAGATGGCGGCGGGGTCTAGGAGTGGCGGGATAGGGTTAAACATTTTAGTATAGTGGTGGAGTTTAGTGACAGGGTATAAATAAAGTTTGTAAAAAGCCGAATAGATGCGAGATCGAAAACTGTTAGTTAACAACATTCCGATGCTCATCGCTCATACTTGGTGCACGGTTTTTGCCCGCTTTTTTTATAAATATGGAGATCGTATTCAGGTTCGCGGCCGCGATGTTAGGCGAGCGTATTGGTGCCGTCAAATTACAGAAAGTTGACGGCTTGATAGATATCCCTCTTACACTTTACTTCAAGTCTCAAGACACGCTAGATATTCTAGTGCAATTTCAGCTTGCGCTCGAGTGCAACCATTACATTTCAGCTTGTAATATGAGAGCTATTTAGCGCGGTTGTGATATCCATTGAAAGTATTGGTTACACTAGAGTGATGTCAGCCGTGCTAACCCTTCTCTGGTAAATCAGTTTTCCTTGGACTTGTTATATTAAAGTGAAAGTAAATCCTAGTGTTTTACAAATGCTAGGATTTTTTATTGAAACAAATAAAGGGCACTTTCATTTATAAGTATAAGATACTTCATGTAGAAAGCTCCTTTATTTGATTCAATCGATCGCCGCTCTTAGCTCCTATAGCAGCGCATGGCAAAAGAATTTTTTTGGCTAGGAGGTGATGTTTTCACCTCTTAGCCAATAGCCGTGTGGTAAATCCGGCTCCCATGGGCGCCAAGCCGGATTTACCACACGACTATTGACTAAGAGGTGAAAACGTCACCTCTTAGCCAAATTTTTTTTTAGCCGTGGGCTGCTGTAGGAGCTAAAAGCGGCGATCGATTGAATCAAATACAGGCACTTTCTACATGAAGTATCTTATACTTATGAATGAAAGTGCCCTTTATTTGTTTCAATAGTAAATCCTAGCGTTTAAGTTGCGCACTAATGTTATCGCAGTCAAGCAATATTGCTTATCGTGTCCTGCACTATCATTAGTGCGCCACTTGTAAACTAGTCTGATGTGTGTTACATGGTTAGGGATTAGGGATAGACTTTGGTTATGTGGATGGTATTTGGAGATAAAGGTTTGTGTTATGAGTACTAAGGTCAGACTAAAAATATTTGTGTATCATTTTTTGATATACGGTTATTTTGTGCACCTTATTGACTGCTTATTCAAACACATATTTTTTACAAGCATGTATATTACTTCCTGTCAAAGGGTTATTTTAGTTATGTATTTTTATTGATGTATTTTTATATACTGCGGCTCATGACATTCACCCAACAACTAAACAGTTTGTATAATGTCTGAGAGCACCTTAGGTCAAATCATTTGAAGCACTACATATGCCCAGCAGCAGCCTAAGAGCCTTTAAATGGTGTGTTCCAATTGTATGTTTCTCCTGTGCTAGGGCAGGGGAATTAAAGGGATACTAAATCATTTTTTTTCTTTCGTGAATCAGATAGGGCATGCAATTTTAACCAACTTTCCAATTTACTCCTATTATTAATTTTTCTTTGTTCTCTCACAATCTTTATTAAAAAAAGCAGGAATCTAAGCTTAGTAGCTGGCCTATTTTGGTTCAGCACCTGGGTAGTGCTTACTGATTGGTGACTAAATGTAACCACCAATCAACAAGCACTACCCAGGGTTCTGAACCAAAAAGAAAAAAAATTGGTTTAGTATCCCTTTAATACTTTGGCTGCTAAGCCATTCCCACCTCGGTGCTAAGCTGGTTTTGAGCTTTTTTTTATTTTTATGTTTTTTATATATATTTCTTTTTTAAAAAAATTTCCCAGATCCCCAAGACTAATACCGTTGGAAAACGTAGGCTATTACCTTTCCAATGGAGCTGCTTAGATTCCTGAGATACAGCATGACCTCATCTCCATATACTTGCCCATTGTCAACTTTAAATAAAGTTGCGCGGTCCTCATCACGTCATTGCACGTGACATCACTGGGCAAATGTGAAGCCCCGGTGATGCCTGTCACTATACAGGCCAGATTGCTGGGGTGGAAGTCAGTGGGAGCCCTCAGATTGCCCTCAAGGTGGTGAGTGCTAGCTCAGAGTCGTCGTTAGCACTCAAATGGTTAAGGAAGGTGCTGTAAAGTCTTCTTGTAAACTTGAACTCAGCTGTTTGGTGAGGTTTATGTTTGTGCCAGGCTACAAGATAATAGATACATATGATTTAGTGCATATGGTGGCTTGTTGTTAAATCCAGTCACTCAAGGTCGGTGTTAGTATTTCTGTGTATTTGTGTATGGTAATGTGAGTCCAATAAAAATATGTTTCTTACAGGGGCACATAGAAAAAATAGAATATAGTTTGATCTTTGTTTGTATAGCAGACACATTATACAAGTAATTTCCTAATGTCAGATGTAATACATCTTCTGCTATTCTTCTGTTGCCATGGCTACTGTGCAGATGCATGTTTATCGCTTTATACACTCTTTATGAAAATGGAGTATTTTTTTTATTTATAATAAAAGTAGAGAGCCATTGTCTGATTGCAGACATGCTTGTGAAAGTCTGTTACTTTTTTTAAGTTAATATTATTTTTTTTTAATAAGAAATACTTGTTTATTATAATCTCAACACTGCAAGTAACTTAAAACATATTTATTTTCTACCGCCCGTGTCTAGTGCATAAGTATATTAAGCAGATGACTAGGGGTACCTTAACACAAAGGGGCCGATTTAACAATGTGCGGGTGGACATGATCCGCTGTAGTGGATAACGTCCGCCGACACATCGATAAATGCATATGCTGTCACCATTTATCATTGCACAAGCATTTCTACTGAAATGCTTGTGCAATGCGGCCCCCTGCACATTCGCGGCCAATTGGCCGCTAGCAGGGGGTGTCAATCAACCCGATCGTATCTGAACAGACGGATTGCTGTCCGCCACCTTAGAGGTGGTGGACGAGTTAAGGAGCAGCGGTCTTAAGACCGCTGCTACTTAACTCCTGTTTCCGGCGAGTCTGAAGGCTCGCGCGAAAACAGGTGCATACGGGGCATGATAAATCGGCCCAAAAATGCAATTTTGCAAGATATTTTAACAGCATTCTGTTCTGCAACTATCTAAAGCTAATCATATGTGACATAATATCACAGTAACTATGTTAATGTACAGCCCATTATTGCGTGCACCTAGGGAATTTTATTGATTTGTTTTTTGTTTTTGTTTTTTAAATGGAAACCTTTATTGAATGTATTAAATGTCCAGTTATAAAGGATAAACATTTTACTCATTGAACAAACTAAACCTTAAAAGACATTAAACATCTCAAGATTATATTACAAAATGTTTAATTGTTTGTTTTAAAACAACTTTGCATTATTCTTTCATTATTTATTTAATCACATTTTCCTGTAATTTAACTTAGACAATTGTAAGCTTTATAATTCCTGTTAAAAATGAAAGTGCTCCTGACTTCACACTGCTTTATTCCACACAGTCATTGGACTAGATCCATCATTCATGGAGGTTTGTTAAGCTGACAAGGGGTCTCGTTGTTAGCTGATTGCCAGTGGGAGTTCCTGCCTATAACATGTATTGTTGAGTTATATGACCCAGTACATGATATCTCGCACAGTAAACGCAAACTGCTAGAAGAGCAGGCATTTGGAAACACTGTAAATGCATGTAATGGTTACATTTGTGCTTGTCTGCTATGATAACGTAGTATTATTGGATAGAACGTTATTTGTATCGGTAATCTCACTAAAAAGGGAATGACGGTGGACGTTCTTGAGGTGGTGTCAGGAGTTTTCACCTAAAATGCGACCCAACATGCGGGATTTAAAAATACATGATTGCCTGTGCAAAATCTATTGTCTCAGGGCCCTGTCCCACTATATCAAAGTTGACAAGGTTGTCTCTTTTTATTTTTGTTTTCTTTATTTTTAGTTTCACTTTTTTTTTATATAAAAAATATTTAAATTATTTTATGATGCCGGTATCCTTGACATTGGAAGTTGTTCTATGCAGTGGGAGTTAATGACTGAGAGACAGAAGAACCTCTGTTTATTTCATATGTGCTGACCTTGCCACTCCCGGCTCTGATGAGGGAACGGTACAAATTAGAAATGTGCATTCTGGCTTTATTCCACGATTCTTCCACTATACGAGCGGACAAATACATTATAGGACTAAACAGATGAGAACAAATGATTGCTTGACCAAATCAGTTTGTTTATTTATACAATTTGCCTCCAAAAAAGGTGCAGGAACAGAGCTATATAATTTTGGCTAATCAGCTCCTTAGTTTGTAATATTGTACAGAGGGTCCAACCATTCAAGTGTCCATGTCCCCTGTTCCATCTTGTCATAGTAGTACTAATGATTGATGCTTAGGGACATCCAGTCAGGCAGTAAATATTGGTTTTAGCTACAGAGATTTGCCCAATCAAGCATTAACCTGTCTTTGGAAGGTGGGAGTGGCTATGTTTTGTTTTAGCGACATGTTAGTTTGGGAAATGAGTTTGATGCATCTGGGCCATTGTTTGCACCCTTTAGTGACTCTGATAACTGTTCCTTATCAGTCTCAGCCCTTTGCTTAACGGGACACTCAAGTCACAATTAAACTTTCATTATTCAGATAGAGCATGCAGTTTTAAACAGTTTTCCAATTTACTTCATTAACAAAATGTGCACAGTCTTTTTATAATTTATAATTTTTGAGTCACCAGCTCCTACTGAGCATGTGCAAGAATTCACAGAATAAGCATGTATGCATTTGTGATTGGCTGATGGCTGTCACATGGTACAGGGGGAGTGGAAATAGACATAACTTTTAAAATTGTCAGAAAAAAAATCTACTACTCATTTCAAGTTCAGACTCTGGCCTCTAGTTATCAACGTGTCTACTTACCTGCCTTCGCCGGCCCAATACGCCCGCCTAAGCTCGCCTACCATCGCCGCCACGGACCTGAAAAATCTCGCCAAAGTTATCAATAAAGCTGTCAAAAAGCCGCGCACCAAGTATGGGGCGATGAGCAGCGGACAGTGATAGTTATCACTCATCCGATCTCACTGCTCTCCGGCTTTTTCCCAGCTTTATTGACAAGCTGTCACTAAGCACCCACACTAAACTACACTGTTCTACCCCCTATACCGGCGCCCCCGGAGCCCCCCGCAACTAAAGTTATTAACCCCTAAACCGCCGCTCCCGGACACCGCCGCAACCTACATTATACCTAGTAATCCCTATCCTGCCCCCCCTATACCGCCGCCACCTATAATAAATGTATTAACCCCTATCCTGCCGATCCCGGACCCCGCCGCAACTAAATAAATTGTTTAACCCCTAAACCGCCGCTCCCGGACCCCGCCGCCACCTATATTAAACTTATTAACCCCTAATCTGCCCCCCCTACACCGTTGCCACCTATAATAAAATTAATTAACCCCTATCCTGCCCCCCCTATACCGCCGCAACCTATAATAAAATTATTAACCCCTAAACCTAAGTCTAACCCTAACCCTAACACCCCCCTAACTTAAATATTAATTAAATACATCTAAATATTATAACTCTTATTAACTAAATTAATCCTATTTAAAACTAAATACTTACCTGTAAAATAAACCCTAATATAGCTACAATATAAATAATAATTATATTGTATCTATTTTAGGATTTATTTTTATTTTACAGGCAAATTTCAATTTATTTTAACTAGGTACAATAGCTATTAAATAGTTATTAACTATTTAATAGCTACCTAGTTAAAATAAAGAGAAATTTGCCTGTAAAATAAAAATAAATCCTAAAATAGATACAATATAATTATTATTTATATTGTAGCTATATTAGGGTTTATTTTAAAGGTAAGTATTTAGTTTTAAATAGGATTAATTTATTTAATAAGAGTTATAATATTTAGATGTATTTAATTAATATTTAAGTTAGGGGGGTGTTAGGGTTAGGGTTAGACTTAGGTTTAGGGGTTAATAATTTTATTTTAGTGGCGGCGGTGTAGGGGGGGCAGGATAGGGGTTAAAAAATGTATTATAGGTGGCGACGGTATAGGGGGGGGCAGATTAGGGGTTAATAAGTTTAATATAGGTGGCGGCGGGGTCCGGGAGCGGCGGTTTAGGGGTTAATCAGTTTATTAGAGTGGCGGTGGGCTCCGGGAGCGGTGGTTTAGGGGGTAATACATTTATTTAGTTGCGGCGGTGTAGGGGGGGACAGATTAGGGGTGTTTAGACTCGGGGTACATGTTAGGGTGTAAGGTGCAGACAGCTCCCATAGGAATCAATGGGATGTCGGGCAGCAGCGAACATGAACTTTCGCTATGGTCAGACTCCCATTGATTCCTATGGGATCCGCCGCCTCCAGGGTGGCGGATTGAAAACCAGGTACGCTGGGCCGGAAAAGTGCCGAGCGTACCTGCTAGTTTTTTGATAACTAGCAAAAGTAGTCAGATTGTGCCGAACTTGTGTGCGGAACATCTGGAGTGACGTAAGAATCGATCTGTGTCGGACTTTGCCCAGCGGATCGAAGCTTACGTCACTATATTCTACTTTTGCCGGGCAGCAGGGCTTGATAACTAAGGCGAATCAGCCTCGCCACAAATACGTTGCGGAATTCCAGCGTATTTGAGGTTGACGGCTTGATAACTAGAGGCCTAAGGGGCCCATTTATCAAGCTCCGGATGGAGCTTGAGGGCCCGTGTTTCTAGCGAGCCTTCAGGCTCGCCAGAAACACCAGTTATGAATCAGCGGTCTAAAGACCGCTGCTCCATAACCTGTCTGCCTGCTCTGAGCAGGCGGACTGAGATCGACACAATTCAACCCGATCCAGTACGATCGGGTTGATTGACACCCCCTGCTGGCGGCCGATTGTTCGCAAATCTGCAGTGGGCGGCGTTGCTCTTGTGAGCTGCTGGTGCAATGCTGAATACAGAGAGCGTATTGCTCTCCGCATTCAGTGAGGTCTGTCGGACCTGATCCGCACTGTCGGATCAGGTCAGACAGACCTTTGTTAAAAAGGCCTCTAAGTGCTATTGCAGTGTCTTGTTATCTTGCATTTGTTGATTATGCAAATCTACTGTGTTGACTGGTCCTTTAAGAATAAATATAAAAATAAAAGTTGTGCTATGGTGAAACTGCTCTTATCTGTGTTAAAGGGAAATTTTAAACCAATAACCATTTAAAGGGAAATTAAACAGTTGGACATAACTTTTACATAATGGTTACTAAACATCATGTCATTGCTTTTGCTTCTGTGGTTGTAGCTCTTCTCAGAGGTTTTCTCTCATTTTAACCCTTTACAGGTGCTTGTGGTTAAAGCTCTGCATTGTATACTGGGAGCAGCCATCTTGGAGCCCCTCACATTCTTGCACCTTCTGACAGAAGAGCTGAACATTCACAGATCAGTGCTGTACCTGACTTTTTTACAGCTATAGCATTTGCTTTCGGTTAGCACACACAATACAGAGTGCATTTTTGCAATTTTAAACACATTTTAAAGGATACATAACATCTATATAACATGGCCACATGAATAGAACAGCCAATGTAAAGTGCACAGTCTGCTGATCTGTGAACGTGCACCGTCTGTCAAAGGGTGAAAGAATACCTATGCTCCAGGATGGTGGTGGCCAATATATACATATGGGGCTTGACCAACTGGCAACTATAAGGATTTAAAATAAGGGACCAGCTTTGAAGAGAGCTTCAGGCACAGGCGGAGAAGCAATGGTGAGTATTATTCTAATATTGTAGTTGTGCTCAGCAGTCTAATGTCCCTTTAAAATCAGCCCTAACATATTCTGCATACTTAATTGCTATTGTTACACATCCAAGATTATCAGTGACACGTCCACAAGCATTAAAGATTAAAACAGGAACATTAGACCAATTTTATTTCTTTTTCATATCCTTTAAATATGATCAACTTTTATATGAATTTTTTTTTAAAACATATTTAAAGGGACCGGAGTTAAAATTAAAGTTAAATTGATTGGATAGGGCATGGCATTTTAAACAACTTTCCAATTTACTTCTATTATTAATTTTGTTTAGTTCTCTTGGTCTCCTTTGTTAAAGAGTAATCCTAGATGAGTTTAGGGGGTCAATTTATCAAGCTCCGTATGGAGCTTGATGCCCTGTGTTTCAGGCGAGTCTTCAGGCTCACCAGAAACAGAAGTTATGAGGCAGCGGACTAAAGACCGCTGCTCAATAACCCTTCCGCCTGCTCTGAGGCGGCAGACAGAAATCAACCCGATTGCATACGATTGGGTTGATTGACATCCCCTGCTAGCGGCTGATTGGCCACTTATCTGCAGGGAGCGGCATTGCACCAGAAGTTCACAAGACCTGCTGGTGCAATGATAAATGCCGAGAGTGTATGCTGTCCGCTCGCACATTAATAAATTGACCCCTAGGAGTGTGCACGTGTCTTTAGCCATCTGGTACCAGTGTTTGCAACATAGCTTATTGCAGTGTTATACATAGTTGCAAATACTGCTTCCATAGAGTGCTAAAGACACGTGCCTTCACCTGAGCAACTATCAGTCTACCTAGGTTTACTCTTCAACAAAGGATGCCAAGAGTACAAAGGAATTTTGAAAATAAAAGTAAATTGGAAAGTTATTTCAAATTGCACACTCTTTTTCGGAATCAAGAATGTTTAATTTTGACTTTGCTGTCCCTTTAAACTACATGTATATATAATAGAACATTTTTGAGTACAATGGTTTTTAACCCTAAGATGCAAGACTTAACAGACTATAGCTATGTAGCATTTGTGAAGTCTACATTGTTATTCAGGGGGTTAATGCTATATCCAGGGATAGGCAAGGTGTCCGTACACGGACACTGGTGTCCGCAACTGGCCCTTCCAGTGTCCACCACCCATTTTGCTGTGGGGAGGGAGGAGTAGGACAGATGAATGCTGGCCCTGACTCCTCCTTGACACACACGACGCCACGTTTTGCAGGGTTGGGGACACGCCCACGTGATGCCGCTTAGTACCGGGAATATGACTCTGAGTGAGACTGAGAGAGAGGGAAGATTCAAGAAGCAAGCTGCTACTGTGTCCCTGGAGCTTTATATGCAAAGGTAAAGCACTTTAACCAGCACCTGAGGTTTATTATAAGTAGTATTTAAATAGAAAGAAAAGATATAGTAAGGTTGGGAATCATAACCTTAGTATATCTTTTCTTTCTGGTTAAATAATAGGAAAGGGAGAATATGTAGTGTGAATAAAATTAGTGGCTTGTCAAGAGCTAGCGATATTGGGTGATAAGTTATGGAATAAATAAAGCCTGAGTGAAATACTGGATGTGTATCTGCATCTGTATAATAACACCCAGCTCTATACAAAGACACAGAAGTGACACTGGCACATGTGTATAGCCAGACAAGGGCTGGTTATAGGATCAGTGGTATCTGCATCTGTATAATAACACCCAGCTCTATACAAAGACACAGAAGTGACACTGGCACATGGGTTTAGCCAGAGGAGGGCTGGTTATAGGGTCAGTGGTACCTGCATCTGTATAATAACACCCAGCTCTATATAATGACACAATAGTGACACTGGCACATGGGTATAGCCAGAGGAGGGCTGGTTATAGGATCAGTGGTATCTGCATCAGTATAATAACACCCAGCTCTATATAATGACACAATAGTGACACTGGCACATGGGTATAGCCAGAGGAGGGCAGGTTATAGGATCAGTGGTATCTGCATCTGTATAATAACACCCAGCTCTATACAAAAACACAGAAGTGACACTGGCACATGGGTTTAGCCAGAGGAGGGCTGGTTATAGGGTCAGTGGTATCTGCATCTGTATAATAACACCCAGCTCTATATAATGACACAGTAGGGACACTGGCTCATGGGTATAGCCAGAGGAGGGCTGGTTATAGGATCAGTGGTATCTGCATCAGTATAATAACACCCAGCACTATATAATGACACAGTAGTGACACTGGCTCATGGGTATAGCCAGAGGAGGGCTGGTTATAGGATCAGTGGTATCTGCATCAGTATAATAACACCCAGCACTATATAATGACACAGTAGTGACACTGGCTCATGGGTATAGCCAGAGGAGGGCTGGTTATAGGATCAGTGGTATCTGCATCTGTATAATAACACCCAGCTCTATATAATGACACAGTAGGGACACTGGCTCATGGGTATAGCCAGAGGAGGGCTGGTTATAGGATCAGTGGTATCTACATCAGTATAATAACACCCAGCACTATATAATGACACAGTAGTGACACTGGCTCATGGGTATAGCCAGAGGAGGTCTGGTTATAGGATCAGTGGTATCTGCATCAGTATAATAACACACAGCTCTATATAATGACACAATAGTGACACTGGCACATGGGTATAGCCAGAGGAGGGCTGGTTATAGGATCAGTGGTATCTGCATCAGTATAATAACACACAGCTCTATATAATGACACAATAGTGACACTGGCACATGGCTATAGCCAGAGGAGGGCTGGTTATAGGATCAGTGGTATCTGCATCAGTATAATAACACCCAGCTCTATATAATGACACAATAGTGACACTGGCACATGGGTATAGCCAGAGGAGGGCTGGTTATAGGATCAGTGGTATCTGCATCAGTATAATAACACTCAGCACTATATAATGATGTTTTTAATTTAAAATGTATCTTGGTGTCCTTCACTAAGGTCTTTACTTTGGAAAATGTCTGCCACAGCCTTGATTCGTGCCTATCCCTGGCTATATCTACCCTCAAGAAATAATGCAGAAGTATCTCAGTGTACTATATCCTTGTACTGTCTTCAGATTGAGTAAATTGCTTAATCAAGTTGAGCACATTTAATTTCAGAGCAGATTTTCTGTTCATCTCATACTCTGCCAGTCAATTTATCTGAGATCATTAGACTGTTTACAGCTGCAGAGAAAGCAAACTTATTACAGACTCTGTCAATGTATGTATTTACTGCTAGTTTTCTATGTGGATATGCAGCAGAACGTCTACAGTAAGTGGCTAATCATTACTAAGACCATTTCTTCTTCACTGTAACTTGATTAACTATGATTGACTCACTCTATTTTAATATGGATGTCAGGAATAATCTAATAAGACGTCCCTATGTATCTGCTAATTAATTAGTGTCTGCTCTCTGTAAAGTACAGTGATGAGAGGTAATGCCCTGCAAGCTTTTTGCTCCCGTATATATTTAATACTCAATGCTAATATCAGTGAGACATTTTTTTTCCCACTTACTAAAAAATAAGTAGCGCATTAAGGGTTAAAGACAACAATTTTTAAAACAAAATGAAATCAGCTACACAGTACCTTCTCTCAGCTGCTAGATCTATCTTTCTAATAAAGTTATTATTTTTATTATTAAAGCTTAAGCATTTATTCATCAGTATGATCATTTCTATACAAGGCAGTTTTATGAATTATAAAGAAGTAGATAGCCCCGCCCCTGAGTTTCCATTTGATTTACACACAGTGATTTGTGCTAAGTAATATGAATGGGAAATAGGTGAGAGAAAGGTGAAGCAATTGATGTGTAAAAATTGAAGAAATATTTATTATGTAAATGTCTCTGAAAAAGTATGTTATATGGGGCACTTGAGACTTGTACAGATTAGGAAAGGGTCTTACAGAATGAGGTGAGCAGTTCAGCAAGGGGGCATAGGCATTGGGCTGAATGAAGTATATAGGTGGAACAATATCTGCAGACAAGGGCAGAAAGTGCAGTTATTTTTTTAGGTCATTACATGTTAGCAACAAGATTTGTAATATTTTTTTTAGACTTTTAGACTAAGGAAAACCAATAGATGGAATATCATAGAGGTGCAGAACATGAGGAGCAATGTTTAAGGGAGATGTGTTTGGCAATGTCATTCATGATAGATTGCACTGGTTTGAGTTGCAGTAGTCTAGGAGGGGTAATGAGCAGATTTGAATCTTTATTGTGAAACATAGAAACATAGAATTTGACGGTAGATAAGAACAAAAAAGGCCCATCAAGTCTACCCATATTACATCTTCCTTTTTTTCTTAGGATAGGCTTATGCATGTCCCATTCATTTTTTTAATTCCTGGGACATGTCTATCTATCTATCTATCTATCTATCTATCTATCTATCTATCTATCTATCTATCATCTATCTATTTCTGTCTATATATCTTTGTCAATGTATAAACTTTACCAATTGAAAAACCTGAGCAAACCCTTTATTCTTGAGGTTTAAGGGAAAACAATAACATAGAAAGAAAAAATAAATAAATAAAACCTCATGAAACAGAGGGAAGGTGAAAGGACAACATTATCTAGGAGGTAAAAAGCAGTGGCCCAATGAAAACATTAAAACATGTCTTTAATTCATTGTTATGTTTTGTATATTCCAGGTGACAAATATCCCTGAGGAGCATGTACTAGTGGCCATGGTCCCCGGCCTTCCCACATCAGCAGAACTCTTCATACTCCCGCACAAAAACATTAGCGAGCGCAGGAAAGGAAGTAAAGCAGATCTGGAGCAGGTGAGAAATAGCAAACACAAGCACATCTTTAGGGGAGGGCAGTGAGCTTAGTCACGGTCTCGTTATGTGTTCATTTTTAAAAGCCAGATAGCGGTTGAACTATAGGTTTCGGTCTCGTAATCTCTTTATAGTTATACTTACTGCCAACAGTCTAGGTTGTGCTAGACTTAGATTTACTATTAGTACCTCAATAATTGTGTGATGTAATCAGCTTCTACAGTTTTACTTTAATGTCTATTCAATTCACACATATATTGCCAACAGTCTGGGTTGTGCCAGACATAGACATACAGTACATATATATCTAGCTAATAATCTGGGTTGTGCCAGACATAGACATACAGTACATATATATATAGCTAATAATCTGGGTTGTGCCAGACATAGACATACAGTACATATATATATAGCTAATAATATAGGTTGTGCCAGACATAGACATACAGTACATATATATATAGCTAATAATATAGGTTGTGCCAGACATAGACATACAGTACATATATATATAGCTAATAATATAGGTTGTGCCAGACATAGACATACAGTACATATATATATAGCTAATAATATAGGTTGTGCCAGACATAGACATACAGTACATATATATATAGCTAATAATATAGGTTGTGCCAGACATAGACATACAGTACATATATATATAGCTAATAATATAGGTTGTGCCAGACATAGACATACAGTACATATATATATAGCTAATAATCTGGGTTGTGCCAGACATAGACATACAGTACATATATATATAGCTAATAATCTGGGTTGTGCCAGACATAGACATACAGTACATATATATATAGCTAATAATCTGGGTTGTGCCAGACATAGACATACAGTACATATATATATAGCTAATAATCTGGGTTGTGCCAGACATAGACATACAGTACATATATATATAGCTAATAATCTGGGTTGTGCCAGACATAGACATACAGTACATATATATATAGCTAATAATCTGGGTTGTGCCAGACATAGACATACAGTACATATATATATAGCTAATAATCTGGGTTGTGCAAGACGTAGATATACCATCAGCACTTAATACAGAGAGGCCTACTTATGAAATATCTGTCGGACCTGATCCGACAGTGCGGATCAGGTCTGACAGAATACGCTCTCCGTATTCAGCATTGCACCAGCAGCTCTTGTGAGCTGCCGGTGCAACGCCGCCCCCTGCAGACTCGCGGTCAATCGGCCACCAGAAGGGGGTGTCAATCAACCCGATTGTACCCGATCGAGTTGAATTCCGGCGATTCCTGTCCGCTTCATCAGAGCAGGCGGACAGGGTTACGGAGCAGTGGTCTTTAGACCGCTGCTTCATAACTGGTGTTTCTGGCGAGCCTGCAGGCTCGCCAGAAACACGGGCCCTCAAGCTCCATACGGAGCTTGATAAATAGGCCCCACAGTCACACATCTACGTTTGTGACAATCACAATTCTGTAATTTAAATTCCATCATAGTCTGGGTTGTGCCAGACTTAGTGAATTGAATGCATATACCTCTCACCATCTCTACAGACAGTCCGACACCTGATTACATCATAAATGTTACGTATACAGCTCAGCTGCTATTAAGACGCATATAATGTATCGAGATTGTTTATAACAGCACTTGATCGAGACAACCTTATACGGGCTTGCACAATTTACCTTCTAGTCTATAACCCACTACGCTCAACTAATACAGATATTTAATTTGGGTTAAGACTAGATTGGGCTAGTATTGTATCGTTTGTTAATTTATCTTACTGGTAGAGAATCACCATATACTGAACATTGTTAAACAACACTACCCTACTACTACGTTATAAGGTGATTTCCTCTAACTGTGTACAGGCACAGGATTACACAGAACCCAGTGCGGTATAGGTGACGGCACTGTAGAGATCACAGTATTTTGAACTGCTTTAGTTTATTTATTTCTGTATACCTACTCACATAAGCCCGTTTGGCTTGTTGGATTAGTTACATAGTAATCTATTTAACTTGATATATTAGATACAAGTTGTAACTAACCGCCATTGTTTAGTAGTTATTATTTCGTGGAGTTAACTCATAGTCCAAGCATGGATAATTTCTGATACACAATAAAAATAGACACAAAAATAAAGACCTTTATTCATCACAAATTCTTACACTGTTTATATTGTTGAATAAAGTCCGACTTGACAATTATAATTGTATTGTGAATTATGTTGACTCCGTATATATACTATAGAAGAAGTACTATTTACTTAGAACTATTATCAATTATGCACCTATTTACACAACAATGGACTCAACACACTGCTGTTTTCTAGTATTGATCTGAGAACTAAACTTCTAAAAATTTTGAGAGGATTTCACTCCTTATACATCATTAGTTCGACAAGCACATTACAATCCGTGAATGTAACCCTTTGTACCACAATTTCTTATTACTTTAAACTTAAAGGGGTTTCATCATTGTATTCTCTTTGTTGGGGTACTTCATTAGACTTTATAGAGAGCACCTACCATATCTTACTAAGAGACCACTTGTATCTTCTATTTACATAGGCCAAATTCACTTATTCAGTGAGTCTCTTTATATATAGTATCAACCCACATCTGTGACGTTTTTAACGTGTATGTCACACAACCATTGTTTTTTTGTTTTAATTTCATACTAATAAAAGTTATATTTTATTAATCCTGTTAGGAACTTCTCTGCCCTACAGTCAGGGCCCAGAGTGCTATAGGCGCACACTTATAGAGAGTAGACATTTCTCTGTGTTATCTCTCTTTTGTGCTCACAAGCACATCTTCTGTTTTCTGCTCTCTTCTATCTCACAGGCAGCAAACAGACATGGCAGGAACACAATATAGGCTATTCAACCTATCCTGGTAACTTCCTAAAATGGGACATTTACAGTAGATGCCCCTAGTGTGATCTCTGTCACATATGAGATGGCTTAAGATGTTACCCACTTTCTGACAGATTCCACCATATCTACATAGGGAGGGCCCTAGAAGGTGTTTATAATTTATTTTGTTTTAATGAATTTCCAAAATGGAATTTATTTATCCCAAAGTTTACAGAGCCTATGGAGATTTTTTTTTTTTTTTTTTTTTTGGGGGGGGGGGGGGGGGGATTTTGTGTAGGTTTTAAAATTGGGCTCTGACATTGTTTTTCACTTAGAATACAAATGAATACTCTTATCTATAATTGAATTAAAATTGTTACATTTTATATTCAACAAACATTTAATCAGCTTGCAGTTTTAATTTCTTTTTTTCTGATTTTGTTAAATAATAATACAAAAACTCTTATTAAGCTACTAAGATGTAGTGATGAATTATGAAAAACCTTTAACATTTTTTGTCTCATCTATTCAGCCCTGTTTTTCTATTAACAGACACCTAGATTACAAGTTTTGCGTTATAGAGGGTGCTAAACGAACGCAATATTTTGCGTTATTTTACCACCCATATCACTGCCATTACAAATTTTTCAAAAGCTGCCTTGTGCGTGCTATATGGTGGTGATGAGCTCCATACTGCACAAATTCCAAGGGCTGAGAATATGTGCTAGTGCACGCTTTCTCCATAGACATCAATGGGGAGAGTATGTTAGAAAAAAAACTAACACATGAAGCACGGAATGGCGATTGCCGTAATGCAACCCCATTGATGTCCATGGGGAAAAAAAAGTTACGTTTAAATTTAACACCCTAACATAAACCCCAAGTCTAAACACCCCTAATCTGTTGCCCCCGACATCGCCGACACCTAAATAGTTATTAACCCCTAATTTGCCAACCCCGACATCACCGACACCGAAATAAACGTATTAACCCCTAATCTGCTGCTCCCGATATAGCCGCCACAATAATAAAGTTATTAACCCCTATTCCCCCGCACCCCAACATCGCTGACACTATAATAAAGATATTAAACCCTTTTCCGACGCTCCCTGACATCGCCGCCACTAAATAAAGTTATTAACCCCTAAACCTCTGGCCTCCCACATCACGGCCACTAAATAAACCTATTAACCCCTAAACCGCCAACCCCCCACATCGCAAAAAAATAAATTAAACTATTAACCGCTAAACCTAACAACCCCTAACTTTAAATTAAAATTACAATTTTCCTATATTAAAACAAATAAAAACTTACCTGGGAAATTAAAAAACCTAAGTTTAAATGAACAATTAACCTAACATAACTATTATACTAAAATTAAAATAACTACACATTAAATAAACTAAATTACACATTAAAAAAAACCTAACACTACTAAAAAAATTAATTCTAAAATTACAAAAAATAAAAAATACTAAATTACAAAAAATAACAAACACTAAATTATAAAAAAATAACAAACAAAATGATCCAAAATAAAAACAATTACACCTAATCTAATAGACAATAGAATTTCAGTGGCTCTCATCCTATAGGCTGATAATTGAATTTCAAAAATCAAATCAGCCAATAGGAATGCAAGGGACACCATTTTGAAAAGGCTCCCTTGCATTGAAGATTCAGTGTACGGCGGCGACCGTATGAAGAGGAGCTCTGCGCCATATGTCTTGAAGAATGGACCCGCTCTGTGCCGCCGGGATGAAGATAGAAGACGCCGCCGGGATGAAGATAGAAGACGCCGGATGGATGGATGAAGACCTCGACGTCTGGATGTCCGGACTTCAGAAACTGTAAGTGGATCTTTGGGGGTTAGTGTTAGTTTTTCTTTTAGTCTTTTTGGGTGGGGTTTATTTTTAGATTAGGGTTTGGGCTTTGTTAAAAGAGCTAAATCCCCTTTTCAGGCAATGCAAAAGAGCTGAATGCCCTTTTAAGGGCAATGCCCATACAAATGCCCTTTTTATTGCAATGGGTAGCTTAGGTTTTTGTTAGAGTTAGGTTTTTTTATTTTGGGGTGTTGGTTGGGTGGTGGGTTTTACTGTTGGGGGGGTCTTTTTATTTTTTTTACAGGGAAAGGAGCTGATTTCTTTAGGGCAATGCCCTACAAAAGGCCCTTTTAAGGGCTATTTGTAGTTTATTGTAGGCTAGAGTTTTTTGTATTATGGGGGGGGCTTTTTTATTTTTATAGGGCTATTAGATTAGGTGTAATTGTTTTTATTTATGATAGTTTCTTTTGTTATTTTTAGTAATTTAGTGTTTGTTATTTTGTGTAATTTAGTATTTTTTATTTTTTGTAATTTAGTATTTTTTATTTTTTTGTAATTTTAGAATTAATTTATTTAGTAGTGTTAGGTTTTTTTAATGTGTAAATTAGTTTATTTAATTTGTAGCTATTGTAATTTTAGTATAATAGTTGTTAGGTTAATTGTTAGTTTAAACTTAGTTTTTTTTAATTTCATTAGTAAGTTTTTATTTATTTTAAGCTAGGGATATTGTAATTTTAATTTAAAGTTAGGGGGTTGTTAGGTTTAGGGGTTAATAGTTTAATTTACTTTTTTGCGATGTGGGGGGCTGGCAGTTTAGGGGTTAATAGGTTTATTTAGTGGCAGTGATGTGGGAGGCCAGAGGTTTATAGGTTAATAACTTTATTTAGTGACGGCGGGGAGCGGCAGAATAGAGGTTAAATAGTAATAACTTTATTATAGTGGCAGCGATGTCGGGGAGCGGCGGAATAGGGAATAATAAATTTTATTAGTGGTGGTGAAGTCTGGAGCAGCAGATTAGGGGTTAATAACTTTATTATAGTGTTTGCGATGGTTGAGAGCAGCTGTTTAGGGGTTAATAGGTAGTTTATGGGTGTTAGTGTACTTTGTAACAGTTTAGTTATGAGTTTTGTGTAACAGTTTTGTAGCGCTAAACTCATTACTGGTCTCAGATTGCGGAACGGATCGTGTCAGTATAGGCTGGAACGCAAGCATTTTAGCCTCACCGCACAACTTGTAATACCGGCGCTATTTTTAGTGCGGGATTGACATTGCTTAACAGGCTAAAATGCTTGCGGTATAGCTATACCGACACAACTCGTAATGGCTGTGTTACTGTTTTTTCGCTGAAATGGACATTTTTTTCAGCGTTAAAACCTGAACACAAAACTCATAATCTAGGTGAGAGTTTCTTCTAAAAGCTTTAAATTACTTTTCTTAATTTGCTGTTGTCATTAAACAAACACAGAACTAATAGATTCATCCATTAACATTTAGAAGTCATAAGATACGAGAACAATTTCTTAAAATAAATGCTGAAAAGAAAATTGACAAAGTTAAAGATCTGAGCAATAATGAAGTGAAAGCCTCATTTCATCATTGTATTATTTTTATTTCATCATTGTGTTATTTTCATTTCATCATTGTGTTATTATCATTTCATCATTGTGTTATTTTCATTTCATCATCATTGTGTTATTTTCATTTAATCATCATTGTGGTATTTTCATTTCATCATTGTGGTATTTTCATTTCATCATTGTGTTATTTTAATTTCATCATTGTGTTATTTTCATTTAATCATTGTGTTATTTTAATTTCATCATTGTGTTATTTTAATTTCATCATTGTGTTATTTTAATTTCATCATTGTGTTATTTTCATTTCATCATCATTGTGTTATTATCATTTCATGATTGTGTTATTTTCAATTCATCATTGTGTTATTTTCATTTCATCATTGTGCTATTTTCATTTTATCATTGTGTTATTTTCATTTCATCATTGTGCTATTTTCATTTTATCATTGTGTTATTTTCATTTCATCATTGTGTTATTTTCATTTCATCATCATTGTGTTATTTTCATTTCATCATTGTGTTATTTTCATTTCATCATTGTGTTATTTTCATTTCATCATTGTGTTATTTTCAATTCATCATCATTGTGTTATTATCATTTCATCATTGTGTTATTTTCATTTCATCATTGTGCTATTTTCATTTTATCATTGTGTTATTTTCATTTCATCATTGTGCTATTTTCATTTTATCATTGTGTTATTTTCATTTCATCATTGTGTTATTTTCATTTCATCATCATTGTGTTATTTTCATTTCATCATTGTGTTATTTTCATTTCATCATTGTGTTATTTTCATTTCATCATTGTGTTATTTTCAATTCATCATCATTGTGTTATTTTCATTTCATCATTGTGTTATTTTCATTTAATCATCATTGTGTTATTATCATTTCATCATTGTGTTATTTTCATTTCATCATTGTGCTATTTTCATTTTATCATTGTGTTATTTTCATTTCATCATTGTGTTATTTTCATTTCATCATTGTGTTATTTTCATTTCATCATTGTGTTATTTTCATTTCATCATTGTGTTATTTTCAATTCATCATCATTGTGTTATTTTCAATTCATCATTGTGTTATTTTCATTTTATCATTGTGTTATTTTCATTTCATCATCGTTGTGTTATTTTCATTTCATCATCATTGTGTTATTTTCATTTCATCATCATTGTGTTATTTTCATTTCATCATCATGTGTTATTTTCATTTCATCATCATTGTGTTATTTTCATTTCATCATCATTGTGTTATTTTCATTTCATCATCATTGTGTTATTTTCATTTCATCATTGTGTTATTTTCATTTCATCATCATTGTGTTATTTTCATTTCATCATCATTGTGTTATTTTCATTTCATCATTGTGTTATTTTCATTTCATCATCATTGTGTTATTTTCATTTCATCATCATTGTGTTATTTTCATTTCATCATCATTGTGTTATTTTCATTTTATCATTGTGTTATTTTCATTTCATCATCATTGTGTTATTTTCATTTCATCATCATTGTGTTATTTTCATTTCATCATCATTGTGTTATTTTCATTTCATCATTGTGTTATTTTCATTTCATCATTGTGTTATTTTCATTTCATCATCATTGTGTTATTTTCATTTCATCATTGTGTTATTTTCATTTCATCATTGTGTTATTTTCATTTCATCATTGTGTTATTTTCATTTCATCATTGTGTTATTTTCAATTCATCATCATTGTGTTATTTTCATTTCATCATCATTGTGTTATTTTCATTTCATCATCATTGTGTTATTTTCATTTCATCATCATTGTGTTATTTTCATTTCACCATCATGTGTTATTTTCATTTCATCATCATTGTGTTATTTTCATTTCATCATTGTGTTATTTTCATTTCATCATTGTGTTATTTTCATTTCATCATTGTGTTATTTTCAATTCATCATTGTGTTATTTTCATTTCATCATCATTGTGTTATTTTCATTTCACCATCATGTGTTATTTTCATGTCATCATTGTGTTATTTTCATCATTGTGTTATTTTCATTTCATCATCATTGTGTTATTTTCATTTCATCATTGTGTTATTTTCATTCCATCATCATTGTGTTATTTTCATTTCATCATTGTGTTATTTTCATTTCATCATCATTGTGTTATTTTCATTTCATCATTGTGTTATTTTCATTTCATCATTGTGTTATTTTCATTTCATCATTGTGTTATTTTCATTTCATCATTGTGTTATTTTCATTCCATCATCATTGTGTTATTTTCATTTCATCATTGTGTTATTTTCATTCCATCATCATTGTGTTATTTTCATTTCATCATTGTGTTATTTTCATTCCATCATCATTGTGTTATTTTCATTTCATCATTGTGTTATTTTCATTTCATCATCATTGTGTTATTTTCATTTCATCATTGTGTTATTTTCATTTCATCATTGTGTTATTTTCATTTCATCATTGTGTTATTTTCATTCCATCATCATTGTGTTATTTTCATTTCATCATTGTGTTATTTTCATTCCATCATCATTGTGTTATTTTCATTTCATCATTGTGTTATTTTCATTTCATCATCATTGTGTTATTTTCATTTCATCATTGTGTTATTTTCATTTCATCATTGTGTTATTTTCATTCCATCATCATTGTGTTATTTTCATTTCATCATTGTGTTATTTTCATTTCATCATCATTGTGTTATTTTCATTTCATCATTGTGTTATTTTCATTTCATCATTGTGTTATTTTCATTTCATCATCATTGTGTTATTTTCATTTCATCATTGTGTTATTTTCATTTCATCATCATTGTGTTATTTTCATTTCATCATTGTGTTATTTTCATTTCATCATCATTGTGTTATTTTCATTTCATCATTGTGTTATTTTCATTTTATCATCATTGTGTTATTTTCATTTCATCATTGTGTTATTTTCATTTCATCATCATTGTGTTATTATCATTTCATCATCATTGTGTTATTTTCATTTCATCATTGTGTTATTTTCATTTCATCATCATTGTGTTATTTTCATTTCATCATCATTGTGTTATTTTAATTTCATCATTGTGTTATTTTCATTTAATCATCATTGTGTTATTTTAATTTCATCATCATTGTGTTATTTTCATTTAATCATCATTGTGTTATTTTCATTTAATCATCATTGTGTTATTTTCATTTAATCATCATTGTGTTATTTTCATTTCATCATCATTGTGTTATTTTAATTTCATCATTGTGTTATTTTCATTTAATCATCATTGTGTTATTTTCATTTCATCATTGTGTTATTTTCATTTCATCATTGTGTTATTATCATTTCATCATTGTGTTATTTTCATTTCATCATTGTGTTATTTTCATTTCATCATTGTGTTATTTTCATGTCATCATTGTGTTATTTTCATCATTGTGTTATTTTCATTTCATCATCATTGTGTTATTTTCATTTCATCATTGTGTTATTTTCATTTCATCATCATTGTGTTATTTTCATTTCATCATCATTGTGTTATTTTCATTTCATCATCATTGTGTTATTTTCATTCCATCATCATTGTGTTATTTTCATTTCATCATTGTGTTATTTTCATTTCATCATCATTGTGTTATTTTCATTTCATCATTGTGTTATTTTCATTTCATCATCATTGTGTTATTTTCATTTCATCATCATTGTGTTATTTTCATTTCATCATTGTGTTATTTTCATTTCATCATTGTGTTATTTTCATTTCATCATTGTGTTATTTTCATTCCATCATCATTGTGTTATTTTCATTTCATCATTGTGTTATTTTCATTTCATCATCATTGTGTTATTTTCATTTCATCATTGTGTTATTTTCATTTCATCATTGTGTTATTTTCATTTCATCATTGTGTTATTTTCATTCCATCATCATTGTGTTATTTTCATTTCATCATTGTGTTATTTTCATTTCATCATTGTGTTATTTTCATTTCATCATTGTGTTATTTTCATTCCATCATCATTGTGTTATTTTCATTTCATCATTGTGTTATTTTCATTCCATCATCATTGTGTTATTTTCATTTCATCATTGTGTTATTTTCATTTCATCATCATTGTGTTATTTTCATTTCATCATTGTGTTATTTTCATTTCATCATTGTGTTATTTTCATTCCATCATCATTGTGTTATTTTCATTTCATCATTGTGTTATTTTCATTTCATCATCATTGTGTTATTTTCATTTCATCATTGTGTTATTTTCATTTCATCATTGTGTTATTTTCATTTCATCATCATTGTGTTATTTTCATTTCATCATTGTGTTATTTTCATTTCATCATCATTGTGTTATTTTCATTTCATCATTGTGTTATTTTCATTTCATCATCATTGTGTTATTTTCATTTCATCATTGTGTTATTTTCATTTTATCATCATTGTGTTATTTTCATTTCATCATTGTGTTATTTTCATTTCATCATCATTGTGTTATTATCATTTCATCATCATTGTGTTATTTTCATTTCATCATTGTGTTATTTTCATTTCATCATCATTGTGTTATTTTCATTTCATCATCATTGTGTTATTTTAATTTCATCATTGTGTTATTTTCATTTAATCATCATTGTGTTATTTTAATTTCATCATCATTGTGTTATTTTCATTTAATCATCATTGTGTTATTTTCATTTAATCATCATTGTGTTATTTTCATTTAATCATCATTGTGTTATTTTCATTTCATCATCATTGTGTTATTTTAATTTCATCATTGTGTTATTTTCATTTAATCATCATTGTGTTATTTTCATTTCATCATTGTGTTATTTTCATTTCATCATTGTGTTATTTTCATTTCATCATTGTGTTATTATCATTTCATCATTGTGTTATTTTCATTTCATCATTGTGTTATTTTCATTTCATCATTGTGTTATTTTCATTTCATCATTGTGTTATTTTCAATTCATCATTGTGTTATTTTCATTTCATCATTGTGTTATTTTCATTTCATCATTGTGTTATTATCATTTCATCATTGTGTTATTTTCATTTCATCATTGTGTTATTTTCATTTCATCATTGTGTTATTTTCAATTCATCATTGTGTTATTTTCATTTCATCATTGTGTTATTTTCATTTAATCATTGTGTTATTTTCATTTCATCATTGTGTTATTTTCATTTCATGTGTTATTTTCTTCTAGAATAATAGTTGGGTCAAGCAAATTCAAGACAATTGCAATCTAGTTTGATTGTTTAAAAAGATAAATAATCCCTTTATTATCCATTCCCCAGTCTTGCATAACCAACACAGTTATATTAATACACTTTTTTTACCTTAGTAATTACCTTGTAACTAAGCCTCTTCTGATAGCCCCATGATCACATGATTTGTAAAATATTATCTATTGAGTTGCATTTTAGCTGTGTTGTGCACAACCCACAGGCGTTAACACAATTTTATCTATATGACCCACATGAACTAGCAGTCTCCTGTTGTGGGTGAAAAGCTAATACAAAAGCATGTGATAAGAGGCTGTCTTTAGTGGCTTAGAAACCGTCAGCAATTTAGAGGTTTAAAGGTTTTAATATAACAATGTTGGTTGTGCAAAGCTGGGGAATGGGAAGTAAAAGTGTTATCTAACTATTTAAGCATAAACAATTTTAGTGTTGACTGTTCCTTTAATGTAATTTCTACTCTGTTATATGTCCCACTCTGGAGCGTAATGTGTCCCATGTCATGCATACCTGTGCCTAGGGCAGGAGGAATGAGATGAGTTACTTATTTTGAGGGCTAGGTCTATTGCCCTCCTATGTTATCTGGGACCCATTTATCAAATACCGGACAGATAATGTTCTAGACCAGTGTTTCCCAACCGTGGTCCTCAAGTTCCCCTAACAGGCCAGGTTTTCTTATAGCTGAACCAGTGCACAGGTGAAATAATCAGCTGAGCAGTAACCATGGTTACTAACCTGCTCTCACCCATCAGCTGATTATTTCACCTGTGCACTGGTTCAGCTATAATGAAAACCAGGACTGTTGGGGGTACTTGAGGACCACGGTTGGGAAACACTGTTCTAGACTGTGAGCCTGACCGCCAGTTAGCTGGCAACCAAGCCCCCTGCTCTAGCACAACTAATAATGCAAGAGCAAGGCTTGTCAATCATCTTAGTCAGATCTGCAGAGTATGATTTAACTCAACCCTTGAGGTCACTCAACCACCACTAGAGCATCGAATCTGCTTACATAGATTCATAAATGGAGCCCTCTAAATTATTTTTGTATTAATTATATTACTTATCAGTGATCCTCGGTTGTCTAGTTGGAATGCACGACCCCTCCATGTGTGTACAGAGAAATGTATGAATACAATATGAGATACATTGTGGGTGTGCAGGGAGTTTAGATGAAGCTTATTTCCCAGTGCTGGAAAAAAAAAAAAGTTCCACTTGGGACTTATACAAAGTTTATTACTATACATCATTTGTGCAGGTCAGAAAATAATCCAGTTTAATCACTTATTTTGCACTGTGCAAGGTACTTAAAGTTTGCAATATGCTACATAAATATTGTCAGATCTTACCAAAATGGTTTTATTTCTCAAAAAAAAAGAAAATAGCTACAACACATCCCAGTTGGCAATATCTTGATTGTAGATTTATTTTCTTACCCCAATCATTGTAATGATACCATATAAAGTAATGCCCTCTTATCTAATGCACGCTGATAGATAAACAGACTTAGCAATGCAGTAAAATAGTTCATTTTAACATGAATTTTGTTTTTATTTATTTTAAATTTGACACAAACATAAAATATATATTACAGTGCATTAGAAAAGTTGAATAATCATGTGTTTGTTGTAAACAGATAATGAATGTTTGCTAGTTTCAGAAAAAAACAGCAACTTTTTTTTCCATATGTAGAATTTTACATTTGTTTGTTATTTCCAATATTCTAATGGGCACACTATTTCTCTAGAAATATTCAAATTGCAGAATGAATGTCAAGGGGAACATCTTTATGTTATTAACCCATCCCTGTAGCAGTTAATATATTAATAACTACACACACATATATATATATATATATATATATATATATATATATATATATATATATATATATATATATATTGCTATCTATATAGATAGTTAGATATACAGTACTGTGCAAAAGTCTTAGGCCACCATTAGATTTGTTGTTTTAGCAAAGTTTTAATGACCATCATTTATTTTTCGGTCTCTTTATTAAGATATAAACAGAAAATACAGGAAATATGTACACAAAATTAAAAAAAAAAAAATTTTCAGAACAAAATAGCTTCTTCAGAAAAAAGTCAGTATTTAGGGGCATATTTATCAAGCTCCGTATGGAGCTTGATGCCCCTTGTTTCTAAAGACAGCTGCTCCATAACCTGTCCGCCTGCTCTGTATATGATCGGGTTGATTGACACCCCCTGCTAGCGGCCGATTGGCCGCAAATCTGCAGGGAGCGGCATTGCACCAGCAGTTCACAATATGCTGTCGGCATTTATCGATGTGTGACGGACATGATATGCTACTTCGTATCATGTCCGCTTGCACATTGATAAATATGCCCTTAGTGTGACCTCCCTTGGCACTAAGCACACCTTGAACTATTTTGGGGAGACTGTACTGATGTTTTCTGAAGTAATCGTCTGGTATGTTATACCAGGCTTCTTTCAGCACTTCCCAGAGTCCTTCTTTAGATTTAGGTTGTCTTTTATTTATTTCTCTGTCCAGGTGATACCATACTGCCTCTATAATATTCAGATCTGGACTCTGTGGAGGCCAGTCCATGACTGTCAGTGTTTTATCAGCTGTTTTTCTCTCCAAATATGATTTCACTGCATTAGCAGTGTGCTTGGGATCGTTATCATGCTGAAAAATAAAACCATTCCCAATCAGGCGCTTTCCAGAAGGAATGGCATGATGAATTAAAACCTGTCTGTACTTTTCAGCATTCATGATTCCATCATTTCGGACAATATTGCCAAGACCACTGTCAAAAATGCAGACCCAAACCAGGACAAACCCTCCACCATGTTTTACTTTAGGCCACAATCCCTCATTCTTCCATCTCTCTCCAACTCTTCTTCTCACATATTGTCTACAATTGGACTTGGATTTGACACTTCATAATTTTCATTCCAATCTTTGTGAGCTTTATCATATCTTAGCTGTTTCACCCTTTTCCCCTTCTTAAAAAGTGGTTTCTTGGCTGCTACCCTTCCACAAAGACCATTCCAGATCAAGCTTCTTTGGACTGTAGAAGGGTCAACTTGGCATCCTGATGAGGCTGCCAGATGCTGAGCCAGGTCCTTGCTGGACTTCTTCCGGTCTCTCAAAGAAGAAAATCTAAGAAACTTTTCTTTTGATTTTGAAAGTATTCTTGGCCTTCAAGTACTTTTTTTTATCCTTGACTACTCCTAATTCTTCAAATTTCTCTATAACAACTTGAATACCACATCTTGAGTATCCAGTTTGATTGCTGATTTCCCTTTGAGAGTGGTCTTGCTGATGCAAAATAATGATTTGATATCCGTCAAATTCTGTGATGTTTGGCATTTTGAATGGAATGATGTGATTGAAAGTTAATCTTAACAAGCTGTCAATGAATTAAACTCATACCACATGTGTGTGTAATGCTCAAGCCTTTCTTGCACAAACCTGGTGTAATAGTCCTTTTTCACAACAGTCATTTTGACATGAAATACTAGGACAAATACAGGTGTTAGCAATGGCATTAATTAGGGTTTCATTTAGGTTTACGAGTTTTCTGCTATTACTCAATATAATGGGAGGTCACTCTAAATACTTGCCACTTTAGCCTATAGAAGCTGTTTTTTCTGATTCGTTTCTGTTTTTAAATACTTCATACAAATATCATACAAATATCTTTTTATAATTATATTTTGGTCATTATACCATTGATAAAACAACAAATCTAATGGTGGCCTAAGACCTTTCCACAGTACTGTTTGTGTATATATATATATATATATATATATATATATATATATATATATATATATATATATATATATAATGGTAACAAAAACTTGCACTCACTGGACTTTTTCAAACACCAAAAAAAATTTTAATGTAACGTTTCGGAGAGAAAGTATCCCCTTCCTCAGACCTGGAAAAAGTCCAGTGAGTGCAAGTTTTTGTTACCATTATCTATTATCTACTAGCACCCTGGCTGATGAAATTGAAGTGAGAGTGCTCAT
Organism: Bombina bombina; assembly: GCF_027579735.1. NCBI lineage: Eukaryota > Metazoa > Chordata > Amphibia > Anura > Bombinatoridae > Bombina > Bombina bombina. The sequence goes on from NC_069507.1 coordinate 249,060,978, forward strand.
CCTGGAACTATATATATATATATATATATATATATATATATATATATATATTATATACAGTATATATATATATATATATATATATATATATATATATATGTGTGTGTGTGTGTATATACTTTTTTACATTTATTGACATTTTGGCTTTAAATTTCATGTTGATTTTATGAGCTTTCTGCAGTATTGCAGTTTTGTGTTCTGCGTTGCATCTCACCAGCAGAGTAAATATTGTTCTGTAGGTGTCCCATATTTGACTAAATCATTGTACCTAACATGTTAACCATTACAGAGCTGGCATGCATTTGGTCTCACCTGCAGCTTCCATCTGCTTAGATACACGTCTCCTGGAGGTGACATGCTTGTGTCCCAGCTGTTCCTCATTGTATAACATTATGTTCTATGTTTTATATCCAGATTGTGGAAGCCTTGCTCAGTGCTCTCAACCAAAACCTTGTACAGTTCGAGCTGAAGCCTGGGGTACAGATCTTTGTGTACGTTACACAACTTACTTTAGGTATGTGAAAAAACCGCATGCATTTTTTCTAATTCTCAGATAAATGACATCACTAATCCTGTGTAATTGGCCCCAACAAATTTACCCCCTGTGTACGTTGTCTATAAACCAGTTTTCTGAGTTCATTCTTGGTAATCTGGCCTGGGCACACGATAACCCATATCATACAAAATGCTAATTTGTTTAAAGATCCATATTTAGTGCTCACACTAAATATCTTTATTTACATATTTCTATACAAAGAGAAATTATTATTCTGTAATCACAACAAAAAATTATAGCCCAGATTACAAGTGGAGCACAAAAATATTAGCACACTGAGGGGCCGATTTATGTAAGTGCGAGCGGACATGATACGATCTAGCGTATCATGTCCGCCGCACATCGATAAATGCCGACAGCATACGATGTCAGCATTTATCATTGTACAAGCAGTTCTGGTGAACTGCTTGTGCAATGCCTCCCCCTGCAGATTCGCAGCTAATTGGCCGCTAGCATGGGGTGTCAATCAGCCTGGTCGTATAGGATCGGGCGGATTGCAGACCGCAGCCTCAGAGGCAGCGGACAAGTTATGGAGCAGCGGTCTTTATACCACTGCTTCATAACTGCTGTTTACGGCGAGCCTGAAGGCTCGCGAGAAAACATGGGGAACAAGGGCCATTCGGCCCTTGTTAAATCTACCCCTGTGAGTTAAAATAGCATTAACACAATCAAAAGCACTTGTATTTGTGCTTATATCACAATTCCAAAGTTATTTTTTATTGCTCAACAAATAGAGGCCTATCTATCAAGCCGTCAATTTTCTTGCATTCGACGGCACCAATATGCTCGTCTTACATCGCGGCCGTGGACCTGAATACGATCTCCATATTTATTAAAAAAGTTGGCAAAAAGCCGCGCACCAAGTATGGGGCGATGAGCAGCGGACTGTTGTTAAGTAATAGTCATCGATCTCGCTGCTTTTCGGCTTTTTACCATCTTTATTTATACCCTGTCACTAAACACCGCCACTATACTAAAATGTTTAACCCCTATCCCGCTGCTCCGGGACCAGGCCACAACTTTAATAAAGTTATTAACCCCTATCCCGCCGCTCCCAGACCCCACCGCAACTAAATAAATGTATTAACCCCCATTCCGTCGCTCCAGGACCCCGCCGCAACTAAATAAAAGTATTAACCCCTATTCCGCTGCTCCCAGACCCCACCACAACTAAATAAATGTATTAACCCCTAAACCCCTGGCCTCCCAAATCACTACCACTTACTAAACCTATTAACCCCTAAACCGCCAGCCCCCCACAACGACATAAACTAAATTAAGCTATTAACCCCTTAACCTAACAACCCGCTAACTTTACATTAAAATTCCAACATCCCTATCTTATAATAAATTTAAACTTCCCTGTAGAATTAAAATAAACTATATTAAACTATTAATTATCCTACCCTAACTATTATCCTACAATTGAATTAAACTATATTAAACTATTAATTAACCTACGCTAACTATTATACTAAAATTACAATAAACTACCAATTAAATTAACTATATTAAATATTTAAAAAAAACTAACCCTACTCAAATTATTTAAATCTACAATTAAAAATGACTAAGTAACAAAGAATAAAAAACACTAAGTTACAAAAAACATACAAACACTAAGTTACAAAAACAAACAATCCACAGTATCAAACATAAAAAAGAATTACACCTAATCTAATAGCCCAATCAAAATAAAAAAGCCCCCCCCCCCAAATAAAAATAAAAACTCTAGCATACAATAAACTACCAATGGCCTTAAAAGGGCCTTTTACGGGGCATTGCCCCAAAGAAATCAGCTCTTTTACCTGTAAAAAAAACATACAAACACCCCCCAACAGTAAAACCCACCACCCACACAACCAACCCCCCCAAATAAAAACCCTATCTAAAAAAACTAAGCTCCCCATTGTCCTGAAAAGGGCATTTGTATGGGCATTGCCCTTAAAAGGGCATTTAGCTCTTTTACTGCCCAGACCGTACTCTAAAAATACAACCCACCCAAAAAAAAACTTAAATTAACTTAACACTAACCCCTGACGATCCACTTACAGTTTTTGAAGTTCTGCTTGAAGAATCCACCCAGCCGGCAAGAAGTCTTCATCTGGGCGGCCTCTTCTATCTTTATCCATATGGCGAGGAGCGGGTCCATCCTGAAGACATCCGGCGCGGAGCGGGTCCATCCTGAAGACATCCGATGAGGAGCTCCTCTTCAATACGGTCTCCGCCGTAAACTGGATCTTGAATGCAAGTGACGTCATCCAAGATTCCAATCAGCCAATAGGATTTGAGCAGCTCTCATCCTATTGGCTGTTCCAATCAGGCAATAGGATTGAGCTCTCATCCTTTTGGCTGATTGGTACAGCCAATAGGATGAGAGCTGCTGAAATCCTATTGGCTGATTGGAACAGCCAATAGGATTTTAGCGGCTCTAATCCTATTGGCTGATTGGAACCTTTCAGCCAATAGGAATGCAAGGGACGCCATCTTGGATGACGTCACTTGCATTCAAGATCCAGTTTTCTTCAGGATGGACCCGCCCCTCGCTGGATGGATGAAGATAGAAGAGGCTGCATGGATGAAGACTTTGCCGGCTGGATGAAGATGGAAGAGGCCGCCCGGATGAAGACTTCTTGCCAGCTGGATGGATCCTTCAAGCGGATCTTCAAAAACTGTAAGTGGATCGTCAGGGGTTAGTGTTAGGTTCATTTAAGGGTTTTTTGGGTAAGTTTTATTTTTAGATTAGGGTCTGGGAAGTAAAAGAGCTAAATGCCCTTTTAAGGGCAATGCCCATATTACCCGTATTACAAATGCCCTTTTCAGGGCAATGGGGAGCTTAGGTTTTCTTATATAGATTTTTTTTGGGGGGGTTGGTTGTGTGGGTGGTGGGTTTTACTGTTGGGGGGTGTTGGTATTTTTTTTACAGGTAAAAGAGCTGATTTCTTTGGGGCAATGCCCCCCAAAAGGCCCTTTTAAGGGCCATTGGTAGTTTATTGTAGGCTAGGGTTTTTTTTATTTGGGGGGGGGGGTTATTTTGATAGGGCTATTAGATTAGGTGTAATTCTTTTTTATTTTTGATACTGTGTTTGTTTGTTTTTGTAATTTAGTGGTTTATTTTTTTTTTTTTTTGTAACTTAGTGTTTTTTATTTTTTGTAACTTAGTCATTTTTTTATTGTACATTTAAATAATTTGAGTAGGGTTAGTTTTTTTTTTAATATGTAATATAGTTAATTTAATTTGTAGTTTAATGTAATTTTGATATAATAGTTAGGGTAGGTTAATTAATAGTTTAATATAGTTTAATTTAATTTTGGTATAATAGTTAGGGTAGGTTAATAATTAATAGTTTAATATAGTTTATTTTAATTGTAAGATAATAGCGTAGGTTAATTAATAGTTTAATATAGTTTATTTTAATTCTAAAGGTAAGTTTTAATTTATTATTTATTTATTATTTGTTAGATTCAGGGGTTAATAGCTTAATTTAGTTTATAGCAATGTGGGGGGCTGGTAGTTCAGGGGTTAATAGGTTTAGTTAGTTGTAGTGATCTGGGAGGCCAGGGGTTTAAGGGTTAATACATTTATTTAGTTGCGGTGGGGTCCGGGAGCGGCGGGATATGGGATAATAACTTTATTTAGTTGCGGCGGGGTCCGGGAGCAATGGAATAGGGGTTAATAATTTTAATTAGTGGCGGTGTCAGGGAGCGGTGGAATAGGGGTTAATAATTTTATTTAGGTTGCAGCGATGTCGGGCGGCAGATTAGGGGTGTCTAGACTCGGGGCTTATGTTAGGGTGTTAGGTGTAAACGTTACTGGTTTTCTACCACAGAAATCAATGGGATATCTGGCAGCATTGAACATAAGCTTTTGCTGCTTTCAGACTCCCATTGATTCCTATGGCATCCGCGGCCTCCAGGGTGGCAGATTGAAAACCAAGTACGCTGGGCCGGAATAGCCTCGAGCATACTGGTTAACTATTTGATAACTTTTAAAAAGTGTCAAATAGTGCCGAATGTGTATTCGGAACATCTGTAATGACGTAAGCATCGATCTGTGTCGGATTGAGACCGGTGCATCGTATGTTACGTCACAGATTTCAACTTTTGCCGGTCTGCAGGCTTTGATAACTAGGTCAAATCAAGCTTGCCACAATTACGCTGCAGAATTCCAGCGTATTTCAGGTTGACTGCTTGATAGATATCCCCCATAGTCTAGCATGCGCTAATATCCACAGTTTGAGCGCTAAGCCAATGGTGCACATATAGTAGACTTCTTCATGCAGTTCTGTGTTATTAAAGGGACAGAAAACATTGGAAAAATGTGAAGAATTATGTAACATGATGATAGCCTTATGATTTATTTATTAAATGCATAATACGTCATCGAATAATATACTTACCACTACTGTGAAGACATCCTCTTCAGCACAACTGCTTTTTCAAACTGCGCATCACAGGCTCACTGTCTAATCACAGCGAGCCTGATTGCATTATTGAACTACATGCAGCGTGCTCCTGCTCTAAGTAAAGCTGTCAGTAATTCAATGGTGATTAGACAGTGAGCTATGGACGGCTTTACAATAGAGGTAAGTGTATTTTTGGGTGACATACAGTATTATGCTTTTAAAAAATAAAAATAATTAATGGTTTACTTCAGGTCTTAAAAAGCACTACATTCTACAGCTGTTTTTTGTGTTCAATTGTTACATATAACTGACATCTTGTAACATCAGCACAATTTGAACGCTATCGGTATCCATTAAAAATATTTACCCATCTATATGTAATGCCAGATTGTGTGTTATTTTTGTGCAAGGCTCTGCACTATTGATTGTGCTCCACTTGTAATATAGCCCAATATGTCAGCTTAATTATAGATTGCTGATGTTTGTGCAGAAATAATTGTTTTCTTAAAAAATTGTCTCTTATATGCATGATAGAAAAGTCTGATCTTCTGTGTATCTGTAACAATAATAAATTCTAAATAAGTGAACAAGTTAGTTGTTTAAGATGCAAACTTTGCCAGAAACGATGTGAGTTGTTGTAACACATTACATTTGCATGTTAATGTCATTTGATTCTGCATAAAAGACAGTTTTTCATTCTTATCGCATATTATTTTTGGAAAATTACTTATTTCGCTTTTGCATAAATACTAAATAAAATTGTTGTTCTCAAGCTTTGAAAAATAAATCTCATCTTACATTTCAAAAGAACAGTTTTATGGTTGACTCTCACAACCTTGGGATAACTGCAATATTTTACCCTTGGTTTGCATTGTTAGTACGCTCATGATAGGGAAATAGCTATAATTGCCAGGTCTCTGGAATGTTATGGTTTGTCAGATATTTTAACCAGTAAAATATAAGAAAAAAAAGGTCTCCTAATGTGTTTTACTTCTTTTGATGTGCTTTATTGTTATGGTATTGGTGACAGTTAGCACGACTTGTGGTGCCTTTCCACTAAGTGGCATATGGTAGAATGCGGCTTGTCACATTTTAGCCCAGTTGTCAGGCAGTAAAGTCAGGCAATGTAGGCCAGAATATGAGAGCTTTCACTCTTGCACTAACTGAGCTAGAATTCAAATTGTTGTGCACATCAAGGGCAAGATTACATAAGCGGCATTGCCCGCAAAAGCCGGCGGCGCCGTTTTTTACGTGGTTTTGGTATCACATATACAGTGCCGCATATAAATCAGCCGCAATTTTTACTCCCATAAGCTAACATAGAACCGCATCGCAAATCAGTATCACATATTCAGCACAAGGACTTACGTGGCGAAAATGGAGAAATTGTACTCCATTTTCACCTCGCCACACATAGGCAGGAGCAGCAATCCTTGCGCTGAGTATGTTAGCACTGTATCTCCCGTAACTGCCTGAAAATATTAACGCATGCACAATATCTATCTACCTGTCAACCGCAATCCCCCACCGCAATAACTAATAAAGTATATGAACCCCTAATCCGCCATTAACCCACATTGCAACAAACCTAATAAAACTATTAACCCCTAATCTGCCAAACCCAAACAACGCAAATAACTAATTAAATTACTAAGCCGCCTAACCTAACACCCCCTAAATTAACCCCAAATACCTAAATTAAAAAATACTAAGTTACAATTAAAATAAAAAAGCTAACATTACTTAAAAATAAAAAAATAAAATAAATTAATCTAAGATTACAAAAAAAGAAAGTCTAACATTACATAAAATAATAAACCAAATTATCAAAAATAAAAAAATAAACCTAATCCCTATGAAAATAAAAAAGACCCCCAAAATAAAAACACCCCTTAATCTAATGCTAAACTACCAATAACCCTTAAAAGGGCCATTTGTAGGGCATTGCCCTAAGTTAAACAGCTCTTTTCCTTAAAAAATACTGTCCCCCCTCTAACAGTAAAACCCCCCACCCACCAAACCCCCAAAATAAAAAACCTAACACTAAAAAATACTAAACTACCCATTGCCCCTAAAGGGGAATTTGTATGGAAATTGCTCTTAAAAGGGCATTTAGTTCTTTTACTGCCCTTAACCCCTTAATGACCACATCACTTTTCCATTTTCTGTCCGTTTGGGACCAGGGCTATTTGTACATTTCTGCGGTGTTTGTGTTTAGCTGTAATTTTCCTCTTACTCATTTACTGTACCCACACATATTATATACCATTTTTCTCGCCATTAAATGGACTTTCTAAAGATACCATTATTTTCATTATATCTTATCATTTACTATAAAAAAATTATAAAATATGAAGAAAAAATGGAAAAAACACACTTTTTCTAACTTTGACCCCCAAAATCTGTTACATATCTACAACCACCAAAAAACACCAATGCTAAATAGTTTCTAAATTTTGTCCCGAGTTTAGAAATACCCAATGTTTACATGTTCTTTGCTTTTTTTGCAAGTTATAGGGCCATAAATACAAGTAGCACTTTGCTATTTCCAAACCAGTTTTTTTCAAAATTAGCGCTAGTTACATTGAAACCCTGATATCTGTCAGGAATACCTGAATATCCCTTGACATGTATATATTTTTTTAAGAAGACATCCCAAAGTATTGATGTAGGCCCATTTTGGTCTATTTCATGCCACCATTTCACCGCCAAATGCGATAAAAAAAAAATAAAATGTTCACTTTTTCACAAATTGTTTCACAAACTTTAGGTTTCTCACTGAAATTATTTACAAACAGCTTGTGCAATTATGGCATAAATGGTTGTAATTGTTTCTCTGGGATCCCCTTTGTTCAGAAATAGCAGACATATATGGCTTTGACATTGCTTTTTGGTAATTAGAAGGCCGCTAAATGCCATTGTGCACCACATGTATTATGCCCAGCAGTGAAGGGGTTAATTAGGGAGCATGTAGGGAGCTTTTTTTGGGGTAATTTTAGCTTTAGTGCAGTGTAGTAGACAACCCAAAGTATTGATCTAGGCCCATTTTGGTATATTTCATGCCACCATTTCACCGCCAAATGCAATCAAATAAAAAAATAAAGTTAAATTTTTCCAAATTTTAGGTTTCTCACTGAAATCATTTACAAACATTTTGTGCAATTATGGCACAAATGGTTGTAAATGCTTCTCTGGGATCTCCTTTGTTCAGAAATAGCAGACATATATGGCTTTGGCGTTGCTTTTTGTTTTTTAGAAGGCCGCTAAATGCTGCTGCGCACCACACGTGTATTATGCTCAGCAGTGCAGTGGTTAATTAGGGAGCTTGTAGGGAGCTTGTAGGGTTAATTTTAGCTTTAGCGTAGTGTAGTAGACAACCCCAAGTATAGATCTAGGCCCATTTTGGTATATTTCATGCCACCATTTCACCGCCAAATGCGATCAAATTAAAAAAAATAGTCAACTTTTTCACAAACTTTAGGTTTCTCACTGAAATTAGTTACAAATAGCTTGTACAATTATGGCACAAATGGTTGTAAATGCTTCTCTGGGATCCCCTTTGTTCAGAAATAGCAGACATATATGGCTTTGGTGTTGCTTTTTGGTAATTAGAAGGCCGCTAAATGCCACTGCGCACAACACGGGAATTATGCCCAGCAGTGAAGGGGTTAATTAGGTAGCTTGTAGGGAGCTTGCAGGGTTAATTTTAGCTTTAGTGTAGAGATCAGCTTCCCACCTGAAACATCAGACTCCCTGATCCCTCCCAAAGAGCTCTCTTCCCTCCCCCACCCCACACTTGTCCCCGCCATCTTAAGTACTGGCAGAAAGTCTGCCAGTACTAAAATAAAAGGTATCTTTTTTTTATCTTTGTTTAGCATATTTACATATGCTGCTGTGTAGGATCCCCCCCCTTAGCCCCCAACCTCCCTGATCCCCCCCAAAAAAGCTCTCTAACCCTCCCCCTTTGCCTTATTGGGGGCCATCTTTGGTACTGGCAGCTGTCTGCCAGTACCCAGTTTGAAAATAAAAATGTTTTTTTTTTCCTTTTTTCTGTAGTGTAGCATCCCCCCCCCCACCAAGACCAATCCCCCACCCGCTCCCAGATCCCTTAGATTACTTTTATTAGGGATTTTAGCCCCCCTTTCTCCCACTTATAAAGAAAAAAAATTCTGTAGTGTAGCGGTTCCCACCCGCTCCCTTCCCGTGCACGCACCCGCCTGCCCGCCGCCTCCCGTGCACATGCCCCAGGCGATCCCACCCCCTCTCTGACTTAGACGCCATCGATGGCCGCCCACCCGCCTCCCACTTCAGCTCCCACCCACCAACGAATGTGGCCATCGATGTCTGGTACAGAGAGGGCCACAGAGTGGCTCTCTCTGCACCGGAGGGGTAGAAATTGTTATTGCAGGTTGCCTCGATATCGAGGAATCCTGCAATAACCGGAAAGCAGCTGGAAGTGATCAGGATCGCTTCCAGCTGCTTTCCAGACCGAGGACGTGCAGGGTACGTCCTTGGTCGTTAAGTGACATTTTTTAGAGGACGTACCCTGCATGTCCTCGGTCGTTAAGGGGTTAAAAGGGCATTCAGCTCTTTTAAGAGTGCCCAGAATTCCGTAATCTAAAAAAAAAAAAAAAAAAAAAAAAAAAGCCTAAATCCCAAATAGGTACTCACCGTTCCTGAAGTCCGGTGGAGAAGTTCCTGTTCCAGATGGTGAAATCTTATTTCAAGCTGCTAACATCTTCTTCCAAGTGGGGACCTCTTCCTTCTTAATCCAGGACCAAGCCAGCGCAGAGCGGAGATGAGTGTGGGGCAGGACCGGCAACCACAGAGCCATGGAGCATGGAGGATCCTCTTCGTATGATTGCCGCCGTACAGTGGCGGTTCTAGACAAATTTTACTGGGGGGGCCAGTGTTTAATCAGGGGGGCACATTAAAAAACGGAAACAAATTATATATATATATATAAATGTATGTGTGTGCGTGTGTATAAATGTATATATATTTATAATTTGTGTGTGTGTATAAATATATATATACACATACACACACACACATATATATATACACACATCCATTCACACACACACACATATATATATACTTAGAAAAAAACGCTATAAAAAACTTAAGAAATAATGAAAATATTACCATTAAGCCTGCGGACAAGGGAGGAGCAGTGGTGATCATGAATACACAGGACTACATCACAGAGGGAAATAGACAATTATCAGATCAAACTTATTACAAAAAACTGGAAAAGGACCCCACCCAGGAATACACTTTGCAACTTAGAAAACTAATTAAAACATTCCCTAAACACACGCAACATAAACTGGACAAACTGGTGCCCTCTAACCCTAGCATAGGGACATTCTACATGCTCCCAAAAATCCACAAACCAGGGAACCCAGGAAGACCAATAATAACAGGCATGGACACTCTGACTGAGCAACTATCGGGCCTAGTGGAGAATATTCTTAAGCCCTTAGTTATTAACACCACTAGCTTTATAAAAGACACCACTGATTTTCTTAACAAAATCAGCCAGATAACAGAATTGCCAGAGGACACTATACTTGTGACAATGGATGTGGAATCCCTGTACAGCAATATTCCACATAAAGATGGTATTGATGCCTGCTTAAACTTTCTTTCCTCCAACAGCCCTAACCAGACATATAGTGCTTCTACAGTCAGTAAACTTACAGAATTTATACTTACTCACAATTATTTCATCTTCAACCACTCCATCTACTTACAAACCATGGGAACAGCCATGGGCACCAAAATGGCACCACAGTATGCAAACCTCTTCATGGCTGACATAGAGCAGAGATTCCTAGCCACTCACCCTCACAAACCCTTCAAATACTTTCGCTACATCGATGATATTTTCATCATATGGACAGAAGGAGAAAAAAACCTTGAACATTTTCATAAATCATTTAATCTATTTCATGCATCAATCAAGCTTAAAATGAACTTGTCTAGAGACTGTGTCAGCTTCCTGGATACAACAATATCCATCACAAATGGAAAACTGCACTCATCTGTATACAGGAAACCAACAGATAGATGCAGCTACCTCCACAGCTCCAGCTCCCACCCCAATCACATTAAAAAATCCATAATCTACAGTCAGGCTACAAGATACCACAGAATTTGCTCAGATACCAAGGACACATATATATATACACACACACACATCCATACACATATATACACACATACATACCTACATACACACACACATATACAAACGTACATACACACACACATATATATACATATATATATATATATACACACACAAATCTCTGAAAGGGGAGGGGGCACAAGTTTTACTTCACTTTGTTAACCCCACGCTTTGACTAGACAGCGTTTCAGGGACAGGGAAGCAGATAAATAGCCTTGATCTTGTCCAGTATTTTTCAGTCAGCTCAGTGGCCAGCTCAGGGGGGCCACAGGGGGGGCCAGGGACATTTTTACAGGGGCACTGGCCCCTGTGGGCCCCTGTGTAGAACCGCCCCTGCCGCCGTACACTGAATAGTGAATTCAAGGTACACGTTTAAAAATGGTGTCCCTTTCATTCCTATTGGCGGATTTGATTCTTCAAATTCAAATCAGCCAATAGGATGAGAGCTACTGAAATCCTATTGGCTGTTCAAATAAGCCAATAGGATTTCAGTAGCTCTCATCCTACTGGTTTATTTTAATTTGAAGAATCAAATCAGCCAATAGGAATGCAAGGGACGCCATTTTTAAACGCGTACCTTGAATTCACTATTCAGTGTACGGCCACGATCATACAAAGAGGATCCTCCATGGCTCCACGGTCCCCTGTCCTGCTCCACGCTTGTCTCCGCTCCACGCTGGCTTGGTCCTGGATGAAGAAGGAAGAGGTCCCCGCTTGGAAGACGATGTCGGCCGCTTGGAAGAAGACTTCACCGCCTGGAACAGGACCTTGTCCGCTGGACTTCAGGAACGGTGAGTACCTATTTGGGGGGCTAGACTTAGGCATTTTTTTTTATTTTTTTTATTTTTTTAGATTAGGGATTTCTGGGCATTTTTAAAAGAGTTGAATGCCCTTTTAAGGGCAGTTAAAGAGCTGAATGCCCTCTTAGGGGCAATGGGTAGTTTAGGATTTTTTTGTGTTTTTTATTTTGGGGGGTTTGGTGGGTGGGAGGTTTTTTTGTTAGAGTGGGGACTTAGTATTTTTTTAAGGAAAAGAGCTGTGTAATTTAGGGCAATGCCTAACAAAAGGCCCTATTAAGGGCTATTGGTAGTTTAGCATTATATAAGGGGGTGTTTTTTTTTTTTTTTTTGGTGGGACTTTTTATTTTCATATGCCTAGATTTAGAGTTTTGCGGCCAAAGGGGTGCGTTAGCTGGTATTTAGAGTTCACAGAATGGCTGGGTTTTCAGTGCGTTAGGCTCCAAAAAGGGAGCATAATTTAACGCCACTGCAACTCTCGATACCAGCGGTGGTTACGGACGCGGCCAGCTTCAAAAACGTGCTCGTGCACGATTCCCCCATAGAAAACAATGGGGCTGTTTGAGCTGAAAAAAACCTAACACCTGCAAAAAAGCTGCGTTCAGCTCCTAACGCAGCCCCATTGTTTCCTATGGGGAAACACTTCCTACGTCTGCACCTAACACTCTAACATGTACCCCGAGTCTAAACACCCCTAACCTTACACTTATTAACCCCTAATCTGCCGCCCCCGCTATCGCTGACCCCTGCATATTATTTTTAACCCCTAATCTGCCGCTCCGTACACCCCCGCCACCTACATTATCCCTATGTACCCCTAATCTGCTGCCCTAACATCGCCGACCCCTATATTATATTTATTAACCCCTAATCTGCCGCCCCCAACGTCGCCTCCACCTAACTACACTTATTAACCCCTAATCTGCCGAATGGACCGCTACTATAATAAATGTATTAACCCCTAATCCGCCTCACTCCCGCCTCACTAACCCTATAAGAAATAGTATTAACCCCTAATCTGCCCTCCCTAACATTGCCGACACCTAACTTCAAGTATTAACCCCTAATCTGCCGATCGGAGCTCACCGCTACTCTAATAAATTTTTTAACCCCTAAAGCTAATTCTAACCCTAACCCTAACACCCCCCTAACTTAAATATAATTTTATTCTAACAAAATAAATTAACTCTTATTAAATAACTTATTCCTATTTAAAGCTAAATACTTACCTGTAAAATAAACCCTAATATAGCTACAATATAAATTATAATTATATTGTAGCTATTTTAGGATTAATATTTATTTTACAGGCAACTTTGTAATTATTTTAAACAGGTACAATAGCTATTAAATAGTTAATAACTATTTAATAGTTACCTAGTTAAAATAATAACAAAATTACCTGTAAAATAAATCCTAACCTAAGTTACAATTAAACCTAACACTACACTATCAATAAATTAATTAAATAAAATACCTACAATTATCTACAATTAAACCTAACACTACAATATCAATAAATTAATTAAATACAATTCCTACAAATAAATACAATTAAATAAACTAACTAAAGTACAAAAAATAAAAAAGAACTAAGTTACAAAAAATAAAAAAATATTTACAAACATTAGAAAAGAATTACAACAATTTTAAACTAATTACACCTACTCTAAGCCCCCTAATAAAATAACAAAGACCCCCAAAATAAAAAAATGCCCTACCCTATTCTAAATTACAAAAGTTCAAAGCTCTTTTACCTTACCAGCCCTTAAAAGGGCCCTTTGTGGGGCATGCCCCAAAGAATTCAGCTCTTTTGCCTGTAAAAAAAAACATACAATACCCCCCCCCCAACATTACAACCCACCACCCACATACCCCTAATCTAACCCAAACCCCCCTTAAATAAACCTAACACTAAGCCCCTGAAGATCTTCCTACCTTGTCTTCACCTCGCCGGGTTCACCGATCGGTCCAGAAGAGGGTCCGAAGTCTTGATCCAAGCCCAAGCGGGGGGCTGAAGAGTGACGTCCATCCTCGGGCTGAAGTCTGGATCCAAGCGGCGGCTGAAGAAATCCATCATCGGGCTGAAGTCTTGATCCAAGCGGGCGCTGAAGAAGTCCATCATCGGGATGAAGTCGGAAGTCCATCATCGGGATGAAGTCTTCTATCAAGCTGCATCTTCAATCTTCTTTCTTCCGGAGCGGAGCCATCTTCTTCCCAGCCGACGCGGATCCAACCTCTTCAAGTGACGCCTACTAGCCGAATGACGGTTCCTTTAAATGACGTCATCTAAGATGGCGTCCCTCAAATTCCGATTGGCTGATAGGATTCTATCAGCCAATCGGAATTAAGGTAGGAAAATTCTGATTGGCTGATGGAATCAGCCAATCAGAATCAAGTTCAATCCGATTGGCTGATCCAATCAGCCAATCAGATTGAGCTCGCATTCTATTGGCTGTTCCGATCAGCCAATAGAATGCGAGCTCAATCTGATTGGCTGATTGAATCAGCCAATCGGATTGAACTTGATTCTGATTGGCTGATTCCATCAGCCAATCAGAATTTTCCTACCTTAATTCCGATTGGCTGATAGAATCCTATCAGCCAATCAGAATTCGAGGGACGCCATCTTGGATGACGTCATTTAAAGGAACCGTCATTCGGCTAGTAGGCGTCGCTTGAAGAGGTTGGATCCGCGTTGGCTGGGAAGAAGATGGCTCCGCTCCGGAAGAAAGAAGATTGAAGATGCGGCTTGATAGAAGACTTCATCCCGATGATGGACTTCCGACTTCATCCCGATGATGGACTTCTTCAGCACCCGCTTGGATCAAGACTCCAGCCCGATGATGGATTTCTTCAGCCGCCGCTTGGATCCAGACTTCAGTCCGAGGATGGACGTCACTCTTCAGCCCCCCGCTTGGGCTTGGATCAAGACTTCGGACCCTCTTCTGGACCGATCGGTGAACCCGGCGAGGTGAAGACAAGGTAGGAAGATCTTCAGGGGCTTAGTGTTAGGTTTATTTAAGGGGGGTTTGGGTTAGATTAGGGGTATGTGGGTGGTGGGTTGTAAGGTTGGGGGGGGGGTATTGTATGTTTTTTTTTTTACAGGCAAAAGAGCTGAATTCTTTGGGGCATGCCCCGCAAAGGGCCCTTTTAAGGGCTGGTAAGGTAAAAGAGCTTTGAACTTTTGTAATTTAGAATAGGGTAGGGCATTTTTTTATTTTGGGGGTCTTTGTTATTTTATTAGGGGGCTTAGAGTAGGTGTAATTAGTTTAAAATTGTTGTAATTTATTTCTAATGTTTGTAAATATTTTTTTATTCTTTGTAACTTAGTTCTTTTTTATTTTTTGTACTTTAGTTAGTTTATTTAATTGTATTTATTTGTAGGAATTGTATTTAATTTATTTATTGATAGTGTAGTGCTAGGTTTAATTGTAGATAATTGTAGGTATTTTATTTAATTAATTTATTGATAGTGTAGTGTTAGGTTTAATTGTAACTTAGGTTAGGATTTATTTTACAGGTAATTTTGTAATTATTTTAACTAGGTAACTATTAAATAGTTATTAACTATTTAATAGCTATTGTACCTGTTTAAAATAATTACAAAGTTGCCTGTAAAATAAATATTAATCCTAAAATAGCTACAATATAATTATAATTTATATTGTAGCTATATTAGGGTTTATTTTACAGGTAAGTATTTAGCTTTAAATAGGAATAAGTTATTTAATAAGAGTTAATTTATTTCGTTAGAATAAAATTATATTTAATTTAGGGGGGTGTTAGGGTTAGGGTTAGAATTAGCTTTAGGGGTTAAAAAATTTATTAGAGTAGCGGTGAGCTCCGATCGGCAGATTAGGGGTTAATACTTGAAGTTAGGTGTCGGCAATGTTAGGGAGGGCAGATTAGGGGTTAATACTATTTATTATAGGGTTATTGAGGCAGGAGTGAGGCGGATTAGGGTTTAATAACTTTATTATAATAGCGGCGCGGTCCGGTCGGCAGATTAGGGGTTAATAAGTGTAGGTAGGTAGCGGCGACGTTGGGGGCGGCATATTAGGGGTTAATAAATATAATATAGGGGTCGGCGGTGTTAGGGGCAGCAGATTAGGGGTTCATAGGGATAACGTAGGTGGCAGCGGCATGCGGTCGGCAGATTAGGGGTTAAAAATTTTTAATAGAGTGGCGGCGATGTGGGGGGACCTCGGTTTAGGGGTACATAGGTAGTTTATGGGTGTTAGTGTACTTTAGAGCACAGTAGTTAAGAGCTTTATAAACCGGCGTTAGCCCAGAAAGCTCTTAACTACTGTTTTTTTTTCTGCGGCTGGAGTTTTGTCGTTAGATTTCTAACGCTCACTTCAGCCACGACTCTAAATACCGGCGTTAGAAAGATCCCATTGAAAAGATAGGATACGCAATTGACGTAAGGGGATCTGCGGTATGGAAAAGTCGCGGCTGGAAAGTGAGCGTTAGACCCTTTAATGACTGACTCTAAATACCGGCGGTAGCCCAAAACCAGCGTTAGGAGCCTCTAACGCTGGTTTTGACGGCTACCGCCCAACTCTAAATCTAGCCGATAGGGATTAGGTTTATTTTTTTTAATTTTTATTATTTTATGTAATGTTAGACTTTTTTATTTTTGTAATCTTAGATTAATTTAAACTTAGGTTTCTCCAACATTGGTGTGTCCGGTCCACGGCGTCATCCATAACTTGTGGGAATATTCTCCTCCCCAACAGGAAATGGCAAAGAGCACAGCAAAATCTGTCCATATAGTCCCTCCTAGGCTCCGCCCACCCCAGTCATTCTCTTTGCCGCTGAACAAGCAGCATCTCCACGGAGATGGTGAAGAGTATGTGGTGTTTAGTTGTAGTTTTTTATTCTACTATCAAGAGTTTGTTATTTTAAAATAGTGCTGGTATGTACTATTTACTCTGAAACAGAAAAAGATGAAGAGTTCTGTTTGTGAGAGGAATATGATTTTAGCAGCAGTAACTAAAATCGTTTGCTGTTTCCACATAGGACTGTTGAGATGAGATAACTTCAGTTGGGGGAAACAGTTAGCAGACTTTTCTGCTTAAGGTATGACTAGCCATATTTCTAACAAGACTGAGTAATGCTGGAAGGCTGTCATTTTCCCCATCATGGGGACCGGTAAGCCATTTTCTTAGTCTCAAACAGAATAAAGGGCTTAATATGGGCTATAAAACTGGTAGACACTTTTATGGGCTAGATCGATTGCTTTATTTGGGCATTTTATACAGCTTGATGTTGAAATTCACACTTTATAACTTTGGGGAACGTTTTTGTACGTCAGGCACTGGTTAGACACCTTCCCAGTCAGGAAGGGCCTTCTATGTAGTAGGCAGAGCCTAATTTTCGCGCCATTACTGCGCAGTTACTTTTGAGAGCTGGACAAGCAGCTGCATGTGTGTGGGTCTGGAAGTAGTTGAAAAGTTTCCTAGAAGGCTTCATTTGGTATGGTATACCCCCCTGGGTTTGGTAAAGTCGCAGCAAAGGCTGTAACTGGGACTGTAGAGGGGTTAAAACTGTAAACGGCTCCGGTTTCGTCATTTTAAGGGTTAAAGGTCTGAAATTTGGGGTGCAATGCTTTGAATGCTTTAAGACACTGTGGTGAAAATTTGGTTAAAATTGAACAATTGCTTCATAGTTTTTCACATATTCAGTAAAAAAGTGTGCCCTGTTTAAAATTTAAAGAGACAGTAACGGTTTTGTTTTAAAACGGTTTTTGTATTTTATTGACAAGTTTAAGCCTGTTTAACATGTCTGTGCCTTCAGATAAACTATGTTCTGTATGTATGGAAGCCAATGTGTCTCCCCCTTCAAAATTGTGTGATAATTGTGCCATAGCGTCCAAACAAAGTAAGGACAGTATTGCCACAGATAGTAAAGTTGCCCAAGATGATTCATCAGATAAAGGGAGTAGACATAGTTCTACATCATCTCCTTCTGTGTCTACACCAGTTTTGCCCACTCAGGAGACCCCTAGTATTTCTAGCGCGCCAATGCTTGTTACTATGCAACAATTGACGGCAGTAATGGATAACTCCATAGCAAATATTTTATCCAAAATGCCTGCATTTCAGAGAAAGCGCGATTGCTCTGTTTTAAACACTGTAGAGCAGGAGGGCGCTGATGATAATTGCTCTGTCATACCCTCACACCAATCTGAAGTGGCCATGAGGGAGGTTTTGTCAGACGGGGAAATTTCTGATTCAGGTAGAATTTCTCAACAGGCAGAACCTGATGTTGTGACATTTAAATTTAAATTAGAGCATCTCCGCGCACTGCTTAAGGAGATGCTATCTACTCTGGATGATTGTGACAACCTGGTCATTCCAGAAAAATTGTGCAAGATGGACAAGTTCCTAGAGGTTCCGGTGCACCCCGACGCTTTTCCTATACCCAAGCGGGTGGCGGACATAGTGAATAAGGAGTGGGAGAAGCCCGGCATACCTTTTGTCCCCCCTCCTATATTTAAGAAATTATTTCCTATGGTCGACCCCAGAAAGGACTTATGGCAGACAGTCCCTAAGGTCGAGGGGGCAGTTTCTACACTAGCTAAGCGCACTACTATTCCTATCGAGGATAATTGTGCTTTCAAAGATCCTATGGATAAAAAATTGGAGGGTTTGCTTAAAAAGATTTTTGTACAGCAAGGTTACCTCCTGCAACCTATTTCGTGCATTATTCCTGTCACTACAGCAGCGTGGTTCTGGTTCGAGGAACTAGAAAAGTCGCTCAGTAGAGAGACTCCGTATGAGGAGGTTATGGACAGAATTCACGCACTTAAGTTAGCTAATTCCTTTATTTTAGATGCCGCTTTGCAGTTAGCTAGATTAGCGGCAAAAAATTCAGGGTTTGCAATTGTGGCGCGCAGAGCGCTCTGGCTAAAGTCTTGGTCAGCGGATGTATCTTCCAAGACAAAATTGCTTAATATCCCTTTCAAGGGTAAAACCCTTTTTGGGCCAGAATTGAAAGAGATTATCTCAGACATCACTGGGGGTAAGGGCCATGCCCTCCCACAAGATAGGCCTTTCAAGGCCAAGAATAAGTCTAATTTTCGTTCCTTTCGCAATTTCAGGAACGGACCGGCCTCCAACTCTGCAGCCTCTAGACAAGAGGGTAATGCTTCGCAAACCAAACCAGCTTGGAAACCGATGCAAGGCTGGAACAAGGGTAAGCAGGCCAAGAAGCCTGCTGCTGCTACCAAAACAGCATGAAGGAGTAGCCCCCGATCCGGGACCGGATCTAGTAGGGGGCAGACTCTCTCTCTTCGCTCAGGCTTGGGCAAGAGATGTTCAGGATCCCTGGGCACTAGAAATAGTTTCTCAGGGTTATCTTCTGGAATTCAAGGAACTACCCCCAAGGGGAAGGTTCCACATGTCTCACTTATCTTCAAACCAAATAAAGAGACAGGCATTCTTACATTGTGTAGAAGACCTGTTAACAATGGGAGTGATACACCCAGTTCCAACTGTGGAACAAGGAATGGGGTTTTACTCAAATCTGTTTGTAGTTCCCAAAAAAGAGGGAACTTTCAGACCAATTCTGGATTTAAAGATTCTAAACAAATTTCTCAGAGTGCCATCTTTCAAAATGGAAACTATTCGAACGATTTTACCTTCAATCCAGGAGGGTCAATTTATGACTACCGTGGATCTAAAGGATGCGTATCTACATATTCCTATCCACAAAGATCATCATCAGTTCCTAAGATTCGCCTTTCTGGACAAACATTACCAGTTTGTGGCTCTCCCATTCGGGCTAGCCACTGCTCCAAGGATTTTCACAAAGGTGCTCGGGTCCCTTCTAGCGGTTCTAAGACCAAGGGGCATTGCAGTGGCACCTTACTTGGACGACATCCTAATTCAAGCGTCGTCTCTTTCAAAAGCAAAGGCTCACACAGACATTGTTCTAGCCTTTCTCAGATCTCACGGGTGGAAGGTGAACATAGAAAAGAGTTCCCTGTCTCCGTCGACAAGAGTCCCTTTCTTGGGGACAATAATAAATTCTTTAGAAATGAAGATTTTCCTGACAGATGTCAGAAAGTCAAAGCTTCTAAACGCTTGTCAAGTTCTTCACTCTGTTCTACGGCCTTCCATAGCTCAGTGCATGGAAGTAGTAGGGTTGATGGTTGCAGCAATGGACATAGTTCCTTTTGCGCAAATTCATCTAAGACCATTACAACTGTGCATGCTCAAACAGTGGAATGGGGACTATACAGACTTGTCTCCAGTGATTCAAGTAGATCAGAAGACCAGAGACTCACTCCGTTGGTGGCTAACCCAGGATCACCTGTCCCAGGGAATGAGCTTCCGCAGACCAGAGTGGGTCATCGTCACGACCGACGCCAGTCTAGTGGGCTGAGGCGCGGTCTGGGACTCCCTGAAAGCTCAGGGTCTATGGTCTTGGGAAGAGTCTCTTCTCCCGATAAACATTCTGGAACTGAGAGCGATATTCAATACTCTCAGGGCTTGGCCTCAACTAGCAAAGGCCAGATTCATAAGATTCCAATCAGACAACATGACGACTGTTGCTTACATCAACCATCAGGGGGGAACAAGGAGTTCCCTGGCGATGAGAGAAGTGACCAAAATCATAAAATGGGCGGAGGATCACTCCTGCCACCTATCTGCGATCCACATCCCAGGAGTGGAAAACTGGGAGGCGGATTATCTGAGTCGTCAGACATTCCATCCGGGGGAGTGGGAACTCCACCCGGAGATATTTGCCCAGTTGACTCAATTATGGGGCATTCCAGACATGGATCTGATGGCGTCTCGTCAGAACTTCAAGGTTCCTTGCTACGGGTCCAGATCCAGGGATCCCAAGGCGACTCTAGTGGATGCATTAGTAGCACCTTGGACCTTCAATCTAGCTTATGTGTTTCCACAGTTTCCTCTCATTCCCAGGCTGGTAGCCAGGATCAAACAGGAGAGGGCCTCGGTGATCTTGATAGCTCCTGCGTGGCCACGCAGGACTTGGTATGCAGACCTGGTGAATATGTCATCGGCTCCACCATGGAAGCTACCTTTGAGACAGGATCTTCTAATACAGGGTCCATTCGAACATCCAAATCTAGTTTCCCTCCAGCTGACGGCTTGGAAATTGAACGCTTGATTTTATCTAAGCGTGGATTTTCGGATTCTGTGATAGATACTCTGGTACAAGCCAGAAAACCTGTAACTAGAAAAATTTACCATAAAATATGGAAAAGATATATCTGTTGGTGTGAATCCAAGGGATTCTCATGGAGTAAGATCAAGATTCCTAGGATCCTTTCTTTTCTTCAAGAAGGTTTGGATAAGGGATTATCAGCGAGTTCTTTAAAGGGACAGATTTCTGCTTTATCTGTCTTGTTACACAAACGACTGGCAGCTGTGCCAGATGTTCAAGCTTTTGTTCAGGCTTTGGTCAGGATCAAGCCTGTTTACAGACCTTTGACTCCTCCCTGGAGTCTGAACTTAGTTCTTTCAGTTCTTCAAGGGGTTCCGTTTGAACCTCTACATTCCATAGATATCAAGATGTTATCTTGGAAAGTTCTGTTTTTGGTTGCTATTTCTTCTGCTAGAAGAGTTTCTGAGTTATCTGCTCTGCAGTGTAATCCGCCCTATCTGGTGTTCCATTCAGATAAGGTTGTTTTGCGTACTAAACCTGGTTTCCTTCCAAAGGTTGTTTCCAACAAGAATATTAACCAGGAAATAGTTGTGCCTTCTTTATGTCCGAATCCAGTTTGAAAGAAGGAACGTTTGTTACACAATTTAGATGTAGTTCGTGCTTTAAAGTTCTATTTAGAAGCAACAAAGGATTTCAGACAAACGTCTTCTCTGTTTGTCGTTTATTCTGGCAAGAGGAGAGGTCAAAAAGCTACTGCTACCTCTCTTTCCTTTTGGCTGAAAAGCATCATCCGATTGGCTTATGAGACTGCCGGATGGCAGCCTCCCGAACGCATCACAGCTCACTCTACTAGGGCTGTGGCTTCCACATGGGCCTTCAAGAACGAGGCTTCTGTTGATCAGATATGTAAGGCAGCGACTTGGTCTTCCCTGCACACTTTTGCCAAATTCTACAAATTTGATACTTTTGCTTCTTCGGAGGCTATTTTTGGGAGAAGCCGTTTTGCAAGCCGTGGTGCCTTCCGTTTAGGTAACCTGATTGGCTCCCTCCCTTCATCCGTGTCCTAAAGCTTTGGTATTGGTTCCCACAAGTTATGGATGACGCCGTGGACCGGACACACCAATGTTGGAGAAAACAGAATTTATGCTTACCTGATAAATTACTTTCTCCAACGGTGTGTCCGGTCCACAGCCCGCCCTGGTTTTTTAATCAGGTTTGATGAATTTCTTTCTTTAACTACAGTCACCACGGCACCCTATGGTTTCTCCTGTTTTTCTCCTGTCCGTCGGTCGAATGACTGGGGTGGGCGGAGCCTAGGAGGGACTATATGGACAGCTTTTGCTGTGCTCTTTGCCATTTCCTGTTGGGGAGGAGAATATTCCCACAAGTTATGGATGACGCCGTGGACCGGACACACCGTTGGAGAAAGTAATTTATCAGGTAAGCATAAATTCTGTTTTTTTTATTTTTAAGTAATGTTAGCTCTTTTGTTTTAATTCTAATTTAGTATTTTTTAATTTAGGTAATTGGGGTTAATTTAGCGGGTGTTAGGTTAGGGGGCTTAGTAATTTAATTACACCTAGATTCTGAGTTTTGCGTTGCGGCTTTTAACGCTGAAAACATTTCAGCGTAAAAGCAGGAACGCACTATTGGGAGCCATGTCGGTATAGCTGTACCGCAAGCATTGTAGCGTGTAACGAAACGTCAATCCCGCACTAAAAAAAATTACATTTTTCCGTGGGATTTCCATAGCGCCGGTATTACAGGTTGTGCTGTGAGGCTCAAATGCTTGCATTACAGCCTATACCAACACGATCCTTACCACCATCTGAAAGTAGTAGTTATGGATTTTGTGTAACAAAAATATTTTACAAAAATCATAACTAAAGTGTTACAAAGTACACTAACACTCATAAACTACCTATTAAACCTTAAACCGCCACCCTCCTGCATCACAAACACTATATTAAACCTATTAGCCCTAATCTGCCGCCCACCCACATCACGGCCACTATAATAAAGCTATTAACCCCTATTCCGACGCTCCCCTTACATCACCGCCACTATAATAAAGTTATTAACCTCTATTCCGCCGCTCCCCGACATCGCCGCCACTAAATTAAGTTATTAACCCATAAACCTCCGGCCTCCCACATCTCCACCACTAAATAAACCTATTAAACCCTAATCCTAACACCCCCTAACTTTAAATTTAAATTACAATTTATCTCTATTTAAATAAATAAAAACTTACCTGTGAAATAAAAGTAAACCTAACATTAAACTATAAATTAAACTAACATAACTATCCTAATAAAATAAAAAACCGACCAATAAAATATCTAATATCTAAATTAAAAATTTTAAAAACCTAGCACTACGAAAAAAAATAAAAAAAGTCTAAATTACAACAAAAAAAACCCAAATCCTATGAAAAATTTAAAAAATCTAAGTTTACCAAAAATAATAAACACTAAAATCAAGAAAAATAAAAAACACTAAGGCCTAGATTTAGAGTTGGGCAGTAGCCGTGAAAACCAGCGTTAGAGGCTCCTAACGCTGGTTTTTAACGCCCTCTGGTATTTGGAGTCAGTCATTAAAGGGTCTAACGCTCACTTTCCAGCCGCAACTTTTCCATACCGCAGATCCCCTTACGTCAATTGCGTATCCTATCTTTTCAATGGGATCTTTCTAACGCCGGTATTTAGAGTCGTGGCTGGAGTGAGATTTAGAACTCTAACGACAAAACTCCAGCCGCAGAAAAAAGTCAGTAGTTAAGAGCTTTTTGGGCTAACGCCGGTTCATAAAGCTCTTAACTACTGTGCTCTACAGTACACTAACACCCATAAACTACCTATGTACCCCTAAACCGAGGTCCCCCCACATCGCCACCACTCGATTAAATTTTTTTAACCCCTAATCTGCCGACCGCCACCTACGTTATACTTATGTACCCCTAATCTGCTGCCCCTAACACCGCCGACCCCTATATTATATTTATTAACCTCTACTCTGCCCCCCACAACGTCGCCGCCAGCTACCTACAATAATTAACCCCTAATCTGCCGACCGCAAAGCGCCGGCACCTACGTTATCCTTATGTACCCCTAATCTGCTGCCCCTAACACCGCCGACCCCTATATTATATTTATTAACCCCTAATCTGCCCCCCACAACGTCGCCGCCACCTACCTACACTTATTAACCCCTAATCTGCAGAACGGACCGCACCGCTACTATAATAAAGTTATTAACCCCTAATCCGCCTCACTCCCGCCTCAATAACCCTATAAGAAATAGTATTAACCCCTAATCTGCCCTCCCTAACATCGCCGACACCTAACTTCAAACATTAACCCCTAATCTGCCGACCGGAGCTCACCGCTATTCTAATAAATTTTTTAACCCCTAAAGCTAAGTCTAACCCTAACACTAACACCCCCCTAAGTTAAATATAATTTAAATCTAACGAAATAAATTAACTATTATTATATAAATTATTCCTATTTAAAGCTAAATACTTACCTGTAACATAAACCCTAATATAGCTACAATATAAATAATAATTATATTGTAGCTATTTTAGGATTAATATTGATTTTACAGGCAACTTTGTATTTATTTTAACCAGGTACAATAGCTATTAAATAGTTAAGAACTATTTAATAGCTAAAATAGTTAAAATAATTACAAAATCACCTGTAAAATAAATCCTAACCTAAGTTACAATTAAACCTAACACTACACTATCAATAAATTAATTAAATAAAATACCTACAATTATCTACAATTAAACCTAACACTACACTATCAATAAATTAATTAAATACAATATCTACAAATAAATACAATGAAATAAACTAACTAAAGTACAAAAAATAAAAAAGAACTAAGTTACAAAAAATAAAAAAATATTTACAAACATTAGAAAAATATTACAACAATTTTAAACTAATTACACCTACTCTAAGCCCCCTAATAAAATAACAAAGTCCCCAAAATAAAAAAATGCCCTACCCTATTCTAAATTAAAAAAGTTCAAAGACCTTTTACCTTACCAGCCCTGAACAGGGCCCTTTGCGGGGCATTCCCCAAAGAATTCAGCTCTTTTGCCTGTAAAAAAAAACATATAATACCCCCCCCAACATTACAACCTACCACCCACATACCCCTAATCTAACCCAAACCCCCCCTTAAATAAACCTAACACTAAGCCCCTGAAGATCTTCCTACCTTGTCTTCACCATGCCAGGTTCACCGATCGGTCCAGAGTCTTGATCCAAGCCCAAGCGGGGGGCTGAAGAGTGACGTCCATCCTCGGTCTGAAGTCTGGATCCAAGCGGCGGCTGAAGAAATCCATCATCGGGCTGAAGTCGGAAGTCCATCATCGGGATGAAGTCTTCTATCAAGCCGCATCTTCAATCTTCTTTCTTCTGGAGCGGAGCGGAGCGGAGCCATCTTCTTTCCAACCGACGCGGATCCAACCTCTTCAACCGACGCCTACTCGCCAAATGAAGGTTCCTTTAAGGGACGTCATCCAAGATGGCGTCCCTCGAATTCCGATTGGCTGATAGGATTCTATCAGCCAATCGGAATTAAGGTAGGAAAATTCTGATTGGCTGATGGAATCAGCCAATCAGAATCAAGTTCAATCCGATTGGCTGATCCGATCAGCCAATCAGATTGAGTTCGCATTCTATTGGCTGATCGGAACAGCCAATAGAATGCGAGCTCAATCTGATTGGCTGATCGGATCAGCCAATCGGATTGAACTTGATTCTGATTGGCTGATTCCATCAGCCAATCAGAATTTTCCTACCTTAATTCCGATTGGCTGATAGAATCCTATCAGCCAATCGGAATTCGAGGGACGCCATCTTGGATGACGTCCCTTAAAGGAACCTTCATTCGGCGAGTAGGCGTCGGTTGAAGAGGTTGGATCTACGTCGGTTGGAAAGAAGATGGCTCCGCTCCGCTCCAGAAGAAAGAAGATTGAAGATGCGGCTTGATAGAAGACTTCATCCCGATGATGGACTTCCGACTTCAGCCCGATGATGGATTTCTTCAGCCGCCGCTTGGATCCAGACTTCAGACCGAGGATGGACGTCACTCTTCAGCCCCCCGCTTGGGCTTGGATCAAGACTCTGGACCGATCGGTGAACCTGGCATGGTGAAGACAAGGTAGGAAGATCTTCAGGGGCTTAGTGTTAGGTTTATTTAAGGGGGGTTTGGGTTAGATTAGGGGTATGTGGGTGGTGGGTTGTAATGTTGGGGGGGGTATTGTATGTTTTTTTTTTACAGGCAAAAGAGCTGAATTCTTTGGGGCATGCCCCGCAAAGGGCCCTGTTCAGGGCTGGTAAGGTAAAAGAGCTTTGAACTTTTTTAATTTAGAATAGGGTAGGGCATTTTTTTATTTTGGGGGGCTTTGTTATTTTATTAGGGGGCTTAGAGTAGGTGTAATTAGTTTAAAATTGTTGTAATATTTTTCTAATGTTTGTAAATATTTTTTTATTTTTTGTAACTTAGTTCTTTTTTATTTTTTGTACTTTAGTTTATTTCATTGTATTTATTTGTAGATATTGTATTTAATTAATTTATTGATAGTGTAGTGTTAGGTTTAATTGTAGATAATTGTAGGTATTTTATTTAATTAATTTATTGATAGTGTAGTGTTAGGTTTAATTGTAACTTAGGTTAGGATTTATTTTACAGGTGATTTTGTAATTATTTTAACTATTTTAGCTATTAAATAGTTCTTAACTATTTAATAGCTATTGTACCTGGTTAAAATAAATACAAAGTTACCTGTAAAATAAATATTAATCCTAAAATAGCTACAATATAATTATTATTTATATTGTAGCTATATTAGGGTTTATTTTAAAGGTAAGTATTTAGCTTTAAATAGGAATAATTTATATAATAATAGTTAATTTATTTTGTTAGATTTAAATTATATTTAACTTAGGGGGGTGTTAGTGTTAGGGTTAGACTTAGCTTTAGGGGTTAAAAAATTTATTAGAGTAGCAGTGAGCTCCGATCGGCAGATTAGGGGTTAATACTTGAAGTTAGGTGTCGGCGATGTTAGGGAGGGCAGATTAGGGGTTAATACTATTTATTATAGGGTTATTGAGGCGGGAGTGAGGCGGATTAGGGGTTAATAACTTTATTATAGTAGCGCTCAGGTTCGGTCGGCAGATTAGGGGTTAATAAGTGTAGTTAGGTGGAGGCGACGTTGTGGAGGGCAGATTAGGTGTTAATAAATATAATATAGGGGTCGGCGGTGTTAGGGGCAGCAGATTAGGGGTACATAGGGATAATGTAAGTAGCGGCAGTTTACGGAGCGGCAGATTAGGGGTTAAAAATAATATGCAGGGGTCAGCGATAGCGGGGGCGGCAGAATAGGGGTTAATAAGTGTAAGGTTAGGGGTGTTTAGACTCGGGGTACATGTTAGGGTGTTAGGTGCAGACGTAGGAAGTGTTTCCCCATAGGAAACAATGGGGCTGCGTTAGGAGCTGAACGCGGCTTTTTTGCAGGTGTTAGGTTTTTTTTCAGCTCAAACAGCCCCATTGTTTCCTATGGGGGAATCATGCACGAGCACGTTTTTGAGGCTGGCCGCGTCCGTAAGCACCGCTGGTATCTAGAGTTGCAGTGGCGTTAAATTATGCTCTACGCTCCCTTTTTGGAGCCTAACGCACTGAAAACCAAGCCATTCTGTAAACTCTAAATACCAGCAGTATTTAAAAGGTGCGGAGGAAAAAAAGCACGCGTAGCTAACGCACACCTTTGGCCGCAAAACTCTAAATCTAGGCGTAAGAAAATAAACAAAATTATCAAAAATAAAAACAATTACACCTAATCTATTAGCTCTTTAAAAATAAAAAGCCCTCCAAAATAAAAACACCCCCTAGCCTACAATAAACTACCAATAGCCCTTAAAATGGCCTTTTGTAGGGCATTGCCCTAAAGAAATCGGCTCTTTTATCTATAAAAAAAAATACAAAGTCCCCCAACAGTAAAACCCACCACCCAACCAACCCCCCCAAAATAAAAAACCTAACTCTAAAAAAAACCTAAGCTACCCATTGCCCCTAAAGGGGCATTTGTATGGGTATTTATTATAGTGGCGGCGATATCGGGGTGCATGGGAATAGGGGTTAAAAACTTTATTATAGTTGTGTCGATGTTGGAGAGCGGCGGAATAGGGGTTAATAACTTTTATTAGTGGCGGCAGTGGCGGGAGCGGTAGATTAGGGGTTAATAACTTTTATTAGTTTCAGTAATGTCGGAGGCAGGGGATTAGGCGTGTTTAGACTAGGGGTTTATGTTAAAATGTAACTTTTTTTCCCCCATAGACATCAATAGGGTTGCGTTACGGCGATCGCCATTCCGCACTTCAGGTTTTTTTTCTAACACTCTCTCCCCATTGATGTCTATGGGGGAAAGCGTGCACAAGCACGTATTCTCAGCCCTTGGCTTTTGTGCGATATGGATCTTAACGGCACCATATTGCACACACAAGGAGGCTTTTCATAAACAACAGCCCTATGGGGGTGAAATAACGCAACTTTTGTTGCGTTCGTTTCGCACCTTGTTTAGCGCAAAACTTGTAATCTAGGTGTTAGTTATTTGCATTGTGGGGGTTTGGTGGATTAGGGGTTAATAGATTGATTAGGATTACTGCATTGTGTGGGTTTGGCAGATTAGAGGTTAATAGTTTTATTAGTTTTTTTGCGATGTTGGTTAATGTCGGATTAGGGGTTAATATAGTTTATTAGGTTTATTGCAATGTTGGTTAATGGCAGATTAGGGGTTAATAGTTTAATTAGGCTTATTGCATTGTAGTAGGTTGTCAGTTTAGGAGTTAATACTTTTATTATTAGTTCCGATGTGGGTTTGATGGCGGGTATAGGGGTTTTATGTGTCGGGTTTATTTTTGGGAGGCGTGTTAGACCTTAACCGGAGATTTGATATATTTTTTTTTTTTCGTAGGCACTGGCAGTTTCTAAAGTGCCATAAGTCACTGGCGACTTCTGGAATTTGTATTTACGCTCATTTCTGGACATCGCTAGTTTATCCGACTTACGGCACTTTATGAACTGCCAGCGGGGTTTATGTAATACCCCGATTTGCGAGGTAAAATTACGGGCGTCGTGGGTTTCAGCAGTTGCGCTGAAGCCTGCGCCGCATATGTAATCTCGCCCCAGGTTCCGTTCGTATTACAAGTTGAAATTTTTTTTATCACTTTCTTGTGAACCCGACGCGTGCAAAAAGCCAAATATCGCAAGTGTGATAATTTATTTCCCCATAGAAATTGATAGAGAAAAAAAAGAATATCTATTTATAAATACATAGAACATATTTTGCTATGTGCAGAACATTGGAATGGGAAATATTTATAGTGAATAGATAGCATAACTCTTTATTAAATATGAATAATGCATTAATATTTTTTTCATGTTTTTGTCTACTTGACAGCAGAGGGTTCCAATGCACTTATATATATGTATACATGGATATACTACACGGCCACATGCTTGATCTGAGGACTGATATAAGTATGCAGCTGACAGGGGGACTGCAGGGTCACAGGACTGATCTGAGGACTGATATAAGTATGCAGCTGACAGGGGGACTGCAGGGTCTCAGGACTGATCTGAGGACTGATATAAGTATGCAGCTGACAATGGGACTGCAGGGTCACAGGACTGATCTGAGGACTGATATAAGTATGTAGCTGACAATGGGAATGCAGGGTCACAGGACTGATCTGAGTACTGATATAAGTATACAGCTGACAGAGGGACTGCAGGGTCAAAGGACAGATCTGAGGACTGATATGAGTATGCAGCTGACAGGGGGACTGCAGGGTCTCAGGAATGATCTGAGGCCTGATATAAGTATGCAGCTGACAATGGGACTGCAGGGTCTCAGGAATGATCTGAGGACTGATATAAGTATACAGCTGACAGAGGGACTGCAGGGTCAAAGGACAGATCTGAGGACTGATATAAGTATGCAGCTGACAGGGGGACTGCAGGGTCTCAGGAATGATCTGAGGCCTGATATAAGTATGCATCTGACAATGGGACTGCAGGGTCACAGTATTGATCTGAGGACTGATATAAGTATACAGCTGACAGAGGGACTGCAGGGTCAAAGGACAGATCTGAGGACTGATTTAAGTATGCAGCTGACAGGGGGACTGCAGGGTCTCAGGACTGATCTGAGGACTGATATAAGTATACAGCTGACAGAGGAACTGCAGGGTTTCAGGTCTGATCTGAGGACTGATATAAGTATGTAGCTGACAGAGGGACTGCAAGGTCACAGGTCGGATTTGAGGACTGACATAAGTATGAAGCTGACAGGGGGACTGCAAGGTCACAAGACTGATCTGAGGACTGATATAAGTATACAGCTGACAGAGGAACTGCAGGGTCTCAGGTCTGATCTGAGGACTGATATAAGTATGCAGCTGACAGGGGGACTGCGGGGTCCCAGGACTGATCTGAGGACTGATATAAGTATACAGCTGACAATGGGACTGCAGGGTCACAGGACTGATCTGATGACTGATATAAGTATGCAGCTGACAATGGGACTGCAGGGTCACAGGACTGATCTGAGGACTGATATAAGTATGCAGCTGACAGGGGGACTGCAAGGTCGCAGGTCGGATCTGAGGACTGATATAAGTATGCAGCTGACAGGGGGACTGCAGGGTCTCAGGACTGATCTGAGGACTAATGTAAGTATGCTGTTGACAATGGGACTGCAGGGTCACATGACTGATCTGAGGACTGATATAAGTATACAGCTGACAGAGCGACTGCAGGGTCACAGGACTGATCTGAGGACTGATATAAGTATGCAGCTGACAGGGGGACTGCAGGGTCTCAGGACTGATCTGAGGACTGACATAAGTATGAAGCTGACAGAGGGACTGCAAGGTCACAGGACTGATCTGAGGACTGATATAAATATGTAGCTTACAGAGGGACTGCAGGGTCACATGACTGATCTGAGGACTGATATAAGTATGCAGCTGACAGAGGGACTGCAAGGTCACAGGTCGGATCTGAGGACTGACATACGTATGAAGCTGACAGGGGGACTGCAAGGTCACAAGACTGATCTGAGGACTGATATAAGTATACAGCTGACAGAGGAACTGCAGGGTCTCAGGTCTGATCTGAGGACTGATATAAGTATACAGCTGACAGAGGAACTGCAGGGTCGCAGGTCGGATCTGAGGACTGATATAAGTATACAGCTGACAATGGGACTGCAGGGTCACAGGACTGATCTGATGACTGATATAGGTATGCAGCTGACAATGGGACTGCAGGGTCTCAGGACTGATCTGAGGACTGATATAAGTATGCAGCTGACAGGGGGACTGCAAGGTCACAGGACTGATCTGAGGACTGATATAAGTATGCAGCTGACAGGGGGACTGCAGGGTCCCAGGACTGATCTGAGGACTGATATAAGTATACTGCTGACAATGGGACTGCAGGGTCACAGGACTGATCTGATGACTGATATAAGTATGCAGCTGACAGAGGGACTGCAGGGTCACAGGACTGATCTGATGACTGATATAAGTATGCAGCTGACAATGGGACTGCAGGGTCACAGGACTGATCTGAGGACTGATATAAGTATGCAGCTGACAGGGGGACTGCAGGGTCGCAGGTCGGATCTGAGGACTGATATAAGAATGCAGCTGACAGCAGATGTGCTTGTGGGCAGAAGTGGGTTAAAATGCCAGTGAGTGCCACATTAACCTCATATAGATACTAGTGGACTAAATACAGCTATAGCTCCAAAATGTTATCATTTAATTTCCTGTATTTTATACTATGTTACTACGTTCACATATTAAATGTATATATGACATTGATGGTCACATCTTCACAACCAAACATTCATGATTAATTTTGTTTCTGTTCCCTAGCGCCATTGGTGGACAGCGGTTCGGGGCATAGCAGCTCAGCCATGTTAATGCTCCTGTCTGTGGTGTTTGTGGGTTTGGCTATTTTTTTAATCTACAAGTTTAAGAGGTACAGTAAATGTCATAGACTTGATTTGAGCTCAGTTGCTTTTTGTGTGCTTTAAAATATATGAGGCATATGCTCTAGAGAATTATTTTCACCTTGTGACACTTTAATTCACTAAAGTTAAACAATTCATTCTGAAGCATACTTACATATCCCAGAAAGTCACAAGACCTGTTTTTCTATTTATTTTTCTACAGTTAAGGATTATGGGTAGGATTATGCTTGGTAACAAGGTTCAGAATGCCCTAGATAGATAGATAGATAGATAGATAGATAGATAGATCGATAGATAGATGATAGATAGATAGATAGATAGATAGATATGGACTGATAGACACATAGACAGATAGATATGGACAGATAGACAGACAGATAGATATGGACAGACAGATAGATAGATAGATAGATAGATAGGTACAATTAGCAAGAAGTGTATATTTGTGCACAACTAATACCTAAGTATCCATAGTCTAAAGACAATGGGGTAGATTTATCAAGCAGCTGATGCTGCAATCTACCCCTGAAGTTTCAGGTCTGCCTGAAACTTAAGGTAAAACCGATGTTACTTAACTCATCCGCCACCTCTTAAGTGGCGGACAGCAATCATCCCGATAGGATATGTTCCGGGTGATTATCACCCCCTTCTAGCCACCATGAATGTGCATGGTGTGAAATGCTTGTGCAATGTTAAATGCCGACACCCTATGCTGTCTGCATTTAGCGA
This sequence comes from Bombina bombina, assembly GCF_027579735.1. NCBI lineage: Eukaryota > Metazoa > Chordata > Amphibia > Anura > Bombinatoridae > Bombina > Bombina bombina. The sequence goes on from NC_069507.1 coordinate 249,093,868, forward strand.
TGTCGGGCGGACATGATACGCTGCTGACATTTGATAAATCTACCTCAATATATCAGTTTCCAGACTACTTTGGCAGAGAGGGTTTTTTTTTATAAGCCAATCAAGAAAAGGTGTCTTATTCAGTACAGAAGAGAATAGAAAGTCTTATTCAGTACAGGACAATCTATCTTTCAAAAACAGTTAAATGCAATGTCTTATTTTGTAAATCATACTTGGCAGCTCTTCTACGTGTCTAGTAAGTGTAAATGTGTTCCAGAATGCTTTACTTAACTGTACTATTATTATTATTTTATTATTAAAGGAACATGAAACCCATTTTTTTTTTACTTTCATGATTTAGACAGAGGGGACTATTTATTAAAGGTCTTGCGGACCTGATCCGACAGTGCGGATCAGGTCCGCAAGACCTCGCTGAATGCGGAGAGCAATACGCTCTCCGTATTCAGAATTGCACCAGCAGCTCACAAGACCTGCTGGTGCAACGCCGCCCCCTGCAGACTCGCGGCCAATGGGCCGCCAGCAGGGAGGTGTCAATCAACCAGATCGTACTCGATCGGGTTGAATTCCGGCGATTCCTGTCCGCCTGCTCAGAGCAGGCGAACATGGTTATGGAGCAACGGTCTTTAGACCGCTGCTACATAATTGCTGTTACTGGCGAGTCTGAAGACTCGCCAAAAACATGGGCCCACAAGCTCCGTTCGGAGCTTGATAAATGGGCCCCAGAGTGTAACATTTACAATTTCTTTTGAATAATTCCTGTTATAAAATTGACTTACTAACGTAGGCTAGCATTTTAATTGTATGCTCTGCCTGAATCATGAAAGAAACATGTTTTAGGTCATTTCCCTTTAAACCAGGGGGAAAACTACAGGGGTTGCAGAGGTCGCAATTGCGACTGGGCCCCCAAGGGTGGGGGCCCGGCTTCAATTTTTATTTTATTTTTTTAATAAAAAACGTTGACTTGCCACTGCCTGCACTGATATCATGTGAGTGTGACATGATGCTCCACTAGTGTCTCTGACTACAGGAGTTAGTCTTTCTGTTTTTCCCATTGGTGTTTATGTGTGTGTGTGTGTGTATGTATGTGACTGTGTGTGTATTTATGCATGTATGTGTGTGTGTGTGTATATATGTATGTGACTGTGTGTGTATTTATGCATGTATGTGTGTGTGTGTATGTGTGTGTGTGTATGTGTGTGTGTGTATGTGTGTGTGTGTATGTGTCTGTGTGTATGTGTGTGTGTGACTGTGTGTATTTATGCATGTATGTGTGTGTGTATGTATGTGACTGTGTGTGTATTTATGCATGTATGTGTGTGTGTGTATGTATGTGTGTGTGTGACTGTGTGTGTATTTATGCATGTATGTGTGTGTGTATGTATGTGACTGTGTGTGTATTTATGCATGTATGTGTGTGTGTGTATGTTTGTGGAACCAGCAAATTACAGACCTTACTACAGCATGGGGGCGGGGGGTAAACAGTGTCAGTCTATACAGTACCACTATATACAGTATGGGGGGCTGGACCATGTCACAGACTACCGTGGTCACTTTATAAAGTACTGGGCGGGTAGGGTCAGGCCAGCCATCTCACAGGCAGACTGTGTCACTAACTCACTATATACAGTACTGGTGGTTTAAACAGTGTCACTATATACAGTAATAGGGGGTCAGACCATCTCACAGACTGTGGGCACAGGGTACCTCCTTTTGCAGACATTTAATCTGATTCACATTTTTTTTCTGTGTTAAAAAAAAAAATGTTTAAAAAAAAGATAAGTATCAAATTAACTTTTTCTTTTACAAGATATACCGAGTCCACGGTTTCATCCTTTACTTGTGGGATATTCCTCCTGCTAGCAGGAAGTGGCAAAGAGCACCACAGCAGAGCTTCTATATAGCTCCTCCCCTAACTCCTCCCCCAGTCATTCTCTTTGCCTATGCATAGCAATAGGAAGGGTAAAGTTTCAAATAAGAATATTAATCAGGAAAATGTTGTTCCTTCTCTGTGTCCTAATCCTTCTTCGAAGACGGAGCGTCTGTTACATAACTTAGACGTGGTTCGTGCTTTGAAGTTTTACTTGCAAGCAACCAAGGATTTCCGTCAAACATTCTCTCTGTTTGTGGTTTATTCTGGAAAGCGTAGAGGTCAAAAAGCTACAGCTACCTCTCTTTCTTTTTGGCTGAAAAGCATCATACGTTTGGCATACGAGACTGCTGGACAGCAGCCTCCTGAGAAGATTACGGCACATTCCACCAGGGCTGTGGCTTCCACATGGGCTTTTAAAAATTATGCTTCTGTTGAACAGATCTGTAAGGCTGCGACTTGGTCCTCCCTTCATACTTTTTCCAAATTTAACAAATTTGATACTTTTGCTTCTTCTGAGGCTATTTTTGGGAAAAAGGTGCTTCAAGCAGTGGTGCCTTCCATTTAGGTTCCTGTCTTGTCCCTCCCTTTCATCCGTGTCCTAAAGCTTTGGTATTGGTATCCCACAAGTAAAGGATGAAACCGTGGACTCGGTATATCTTGTAAAAGAAAAGGAAATTTCTGCTTACCTGATAAATTGATTTCTTTTACGATATACCGAGTCCACGGCCCACCCTATCTTTTTGAGACAGGACTTATTTTTATATAAACTTCAGTCACCTATGCACCTTAATGGTTCTTTCCCTTTCTCTTCCTATACCTTTGGTCGAATGACTGGGGGGAGGAGTTAGGGGAGGAGCTATATAGCAGCTCTGCTGTGGTGCTCTTTGACACTTCCTGTTAGCAGGAGGAATATATCCCACAAGTAAAGGATGAAACCGTGGACTCGGTATATCGTAAAAGAAATCAATTTATCAGGTAAGCATAAATTTCCTTTTTTTGGGGGGGGGTCCTTCTTAGATTCTTGCACCTGGGCCCTGTGGTTTCTAGTTACACCTCTTCTTTAAACATAACTTACTCTGTGACAAGTCTAACTTAATGTCACGATTAACATGAGCTCATTTTAATCCATGGTTATAGCATACTTTTGTTTAACTGAAACATTTGTTTAATGTATTTGAAGTACAGAATTTGCATATATTTATAAATTTGCATGTACCTAACTCATAGGCCATCATCTGTTCATTCCTTATCCGTATGGATGTAAAAATAATCTCTGTATATATTAAAGGAATAATATTGTCAATGCTAAAAACAGAAGCTAAAAAAATTAGTTTTCTCTGTGAGGGAAGATTTTTTTAAAATTTATCTTAACGAAGGTAAAGTATGAAAACTGTTTACAAAATATATATGCAATATATTTATTTATATAATACAAAAAAAAAGCCAAGCTTTTTCTGCACAGCAAAGTGAACTTCTTCTTGATTGTGATTCAAGAAACAGTCAGCCAGATTACGAGTTTTAAGCGCTATAGGGAAATTAACAACCGCAACATTTTACGGCGGTATTTCACTCCCTATAGCACTGGTATTACGAGTGTAAAAAAACCCGGCGTTTCCAGGTGATATGGCTGCATTGAGCTCCATACCACACACAAATACCAGCAAAGCTTTGAGCTGCTGTTACGTGTTCGTACACGATTTCCCCGTAGACAACAATGGGGAGAGCCTGCTAAAAAAAAGCCTTACACCTGCAATCACGGAGCATAAAGCTCCATAATGCAGCCCCATTGATTTTTTTTTTAATGTTTAAACCTAACACCCTAACATAAACCCCGAGTCTAAACACCCCTAATCTGCTGCCCCCAACATTGCCACAAACTACATTACTGTTATTAACCCCTAATCTGCTGCCCCCAAAATCGCAGCCACCTAACTACGCTTATTAGCCCCTAATCTGCTGCCCCAACATTGCCCCAACCTACATTACTGTTATTAACCCCTAATCTGCTGCCCCCAATGTCGCCGCCACTATACTAAAGTTATTAACCACTAAACCTAAGTCTAACCCTAACGTAACCCTAACACCCACTAACTTTAACATAGTTATGATTCCAAATAAAAATTACAATTATTACCGAAATTATTCCTATTTAAAACTAAATACATACTTACCTGTAAAATAAAACCTAAGCTAGCTACAAAATAATCAATAGTTATATTGTAGCTAGCTTAGGTTTTATTTTTATTTCACAGGTAAGTTTGTATTTATTTTAATTAGGTAGATTAGTTATAAAATAGTTATTAACTATTTAATAACTAGCTAGTTAAAGTAAATAAAAAATGTACCTGTAAACTAAAACCTAACCTGTCTTACAGTAAAACCTAACATTACACTAAAATTAAATAAATTACATTAATCAAATACAATTAACTAAATTACAAAAAAAATAAGCACTAAATTACACAAAATAAAAAAGAAATTATCAAATATTTAAACTAATTAATCATAATCTAATAGCCCTATCAAAATAAAAAAAGCCCCCACAAATAATAAAACCCCTAGCCTAAACTAAACTGCCAATAGCCCTTAAAAGGGCCTTTTGCGGGGCATTACCCCAAAGATATCAGCTCTTTTACCTGGTAAATAAAAATACAAACATCCCCCCCAACAGTAAAACCCACCACCCACACAACCAACCCCCACAAATAAAATTCAATCTAAAAAACCTAAGCTACCCATTGCCCTGAAAAGGGCATTGCCCTTAAAAGGGCATTCAGCTCTTTTACATTGCCCAAACCCTATGCTAAAAATAAAACCCACCCAATAAACCCTTAATAAAACCTAACACTAAAAACCGAAGATCCACTTACAGTTTTGGAAGACCGGACATCCATCCTCATCCAGCCGGCGAAGTCTTCAACCATGTGGCAAGAAGTCCTCAATGAAGCCGGGAGAAGTCTTCATCCAAGCAGCAAAAAGTCATCATCCAGGCAGGCAGAAGTCTTCATCCAGACGGCATCTTCTATCTTCATCCTTCCGGTGCGGAGCGGCTCCATCTTCAAGACATCTGGCGCGGAGCATCCTCTTCAGCCGTACACTGAAGGTTCCCTTGAATTCCGATTGGCTGATAGAATTCTATCAGCCAATAGGAATTAAAGGGTAAAAAAACCTATTGGCTGATGCAATCAGCCAATAGGATTGAACTTTAATCCTATTGGCTGATCCAATCAGCCAATAGGATTGAGCTTGCATTCTATTGGCTGATTGGAACAGCCAATATAATGCAAGCTCAATCCCATTGGCTGATTGGGTCAGCCAATAGTATTGAAGCTCAATCCTATTGGCTGATTGCATCTGCCAATAGGATTTTTTTACCCTTTAATTTCTATTGGCTGATAGAATTCTTGGATGACGTCCAACCTTCAGTGTATGGCTGGAACCGTATGAAGAGGATGCTCCGCTTGGATGTCTTTAAGATGGAGCCGCTCCGCGTCGGAAGGATGAAGATAGAAGATGCCGTCTGGATGAAGACTTCTGCCCACCTGGATGATGACTTCTTGCCACTTGGATGAAGACTTCTCCCGGCTTCGTTGAGGACTTCTTGCCGCTTGGATGAGGATGGATGTCTTCCAAAACTGTAAGTGGATCTTCGTGGGTTAGTGTTAGGTTTTATTAAGGGTTTATTGGGTGGGTTTTATTTTTAGCTTAGGGTTTGGGCAATGTAAAAGAGCTGAATGCCCTTTTAAGAGCAATGCCCATCCAAATCCCCTTTTCAGGGCAATGGGTAGCTTAGGTTTTTTAGATAGAATTTTATTTGTGGGGGTTCATTTGTGGGTGGTGGGTTTTACTGTTGGGGGGATGTTTGTATTTTTATTTGCCAGGTAAAAGAGCTGATATCTTTGGGGCAATGCCCCGCAAAAGGCCCTTTTAAGGGCTATTGGCAGTTTAGTTTAGGCTAGGGGTTTTATTATTTTGGGGGGCTTTTTTAATTTGATAGGGCTATTAGATTAGGTGTAATTCGTTTAAATATTTGATCATTTCTTTTTTATTTTGTGTAATTTAGTGTTTATTTTTTTTGTAATTTAGTTAATTGTATTTGATTAATGTAATTTATTTAATTTTACTGTAATGTTAGGTTTTACAGGTAAATTTGTATTTATTTTAACTAGGTAGTTATTAAATAGTTAATAACTATTTAATAACTAATCTACCTAGTTAAAATAAATACAAACTTAGCTGTGAAATAAAAATAAAACCTAAGCTAGCTACAATATAACTATTAGTTATTTTGTAGCTAGCTTAGGTTTTATTTTACAGGTAAGTATGTATTTAGTTTTAAATAGGACTAATTTAGGTATTAATTGTAATTTTTATTTGGAATTATTTTAATTATGTTAAAGTTAGTGGGTGTTAGGGTTGGGGTTACGTTAGGGTTAGGGTAAGACTTAGGGTTAGGTTTAGGGGTTAATAATTTTAGTATAGTGGCGGCAACATTAGGGGCAGCAGATTAGGGGTTAATAACAGTAATGTAGGTTGCGGCGATGTTAGGGACAGCAGATTAGGGGTTAATAAGTGTATGTAGGTGGAGACGACATCGGGGGCAGCAGATTAGGGGTCACTATTAGCTTTCTGCAGTAACAAGTGATGACAGTACATTTGCAACATAAAGGAAGCGTTCTGAATATTATGGGCTAGATTAGAAGTGGAGCGCTAAATATCGCTTTCACTAAAGTGATATTTGTGCTCCATTGAGTCATACCAGCACATGCTAAGGACATGTTAAATATTATTTTGTCTGAACAACGAGACCCCTCATCAGCACGACAAGCATCTGTCAATCTAGCCTGTTGTCTTTAATAGTGAATAGTACGAATAACAAAAATGTGATACCTTTTCCCCATTATATAAAGTATTTTGTTCTTGGAAACCAGGACAGGGTTGTTTTGACTGGGATAGGCAGTGGGTAAATTTCGATTGATTTGGATTGTCTGTGGTGAGTCTATGGGCAACTTGAGGACAATTTTATGTCATTCAAGGTAGGGGGCTTCAACTGGGCAATGAGACCACCTGAAACTGGGATCACTAGTCATGTTTTATAAGGTAGGGCATACAGGGGGAAGGGTGATACTATGGTATTGAAATGTCACATGATGACAGGCACACAAGACTTTTAACAATTAGTTGGATTAATACAATTTACAGGGAGACGTACATAAGAAATAATAAAGAGAGATTGATGATAATGATATAATTTAAGGAAATGGTATAAAAAAGTATAGAAGAGTTAAGAGCCAGTGGGTCTATTACTGAATATATTTAGTATTCTTCCTTATTATTCAGGCTGGTAAAAAAAAATGACAATATTTCCATGATCCATCCTTTCATGAAAGTAATGTAAGAGGGGCTCATGTTGCTATTTAACTCATTGGCTGCCTAAGACACCAGGAATGCACGTGTAAAAAGAAATCAGGCGCAGGAGTGCTCTACGTTACTGATGATTAACACTTCAGGTTCCATTAAAAACCTAATTGTGGTTATATTGCTTCTTGAATGCTCTCAAATTGCAGCTCATCAAATTTACCAGGTTCAATATGCCGAGTATAACCAACCTCAAGTGCTGCCTGTATATCCATTTATATACAACATCCCCCCAGTGCTATAACAATTGTCAGACTCTTAGAATAGATTTGTTATAGTCAGAAGCGCATCACTAGAAAAGAAGCAAACACTTTTATATTTACCCAGAGATGACTAACGATATTAGCAACTGCAATTGTTCAAATCAGGAACTATCCAAAGAAGCACAGCCCATATTAATTGATATACATGAGTGTTGATTCCACAAACAGGACTTGTTTAAGTTGTCTTAAAGGACCAGTAAATACAAAAGATTTGCATAATGTACAAATGCTTGATAAAAAGGCAATAACACTTAGGGGCCGATTTATCAAGTTTCAGGAGGACATGATCCGCCCGACATCGCTAAATGCCGACAGCATATGATGTCGGCATTTAACATTGCATAAGTATTTCTAGTGAAATGCTTGTGCAATGCCGCCCCTGCAGGTTTGGCCGCTAGCAGGGGGTGTCAATCATCCTGATCGTATCTGATCGGGGTGATTGCTGTCCTCCGCCTCAGAGGTGGCAGAAAAGTTAAGGAGCAGCAGTCTTAAGACCGCTGCTTCTTAACTTATGTTTCTGGTGAGCCTAATGGCGGAAACTGCTGCATTCGCAGCTTGATAATTCATCCCCTAAGTCTGAACTTCAAATGAGTAGTAGATTTTTTCTGACAAAGTTATGTGTATTTTCACTCCCACTGTATCATGTGACAGCCATCAGCCAATTACTAATGCATATCCGCATATTCTGTGAATTCCTGCACTTGCCCAGTAGGATCTGGTTACTCAAAAAGTGTAAATATATCCACCAGAATGAGACTTACATTCACAATGTGTCAGTGCTTCTGATTGGCATGTCACAATGTGTCAGTGCTTCTGATTGGCGTGTCACAGCGTGTCAGTGCTTCTGATTGGCATGTCACAATGTGTCAGTGCTTCTGATTGGCGTGTCACAGCGTGTCAGTGCTTCTGGTTGGCATGTCACAATGTGTCAGTGCTTCTGATTGGCATGTCACAATGTGTCAGTGCTTCTGATTGGCATGTCACAACGTGTCAGTGCTTCTGGTTGGCGTGTCACAACGTGTCAGTGCTTCTGGTTGGCATGTCACAATGTGTCAGTGCTTCTGATTGGCGTGTCACAATGTGTCAGTGCTTCTGATTGGCATGTCACAACGTGTCAGTGCTTCTGGTTGGCATGTCACAATGTGTCAGTGCTTCTGATTGGCATGTCACAATGTGTCAGTGCTTCTGATTGGCGTGTCACAATGTGTCAGTGCTTCTGGTTGGCGTGTCACAATGTGTTAGTGCTTCTGATTGGCGTGTCACAATGTGTTAGTGCTTCTGATTGGCGTGTCACAATGTGTCAGTGCTTCTGATTGGCGTGTCACAATGTGTCAGTGCTTCTGATTGGCGTGTCACAATGTGTCAATGCTTCTGATTGGCGTGTCACAATGTGTCAATGCTTCTGATTGGCATGTCACAATGTGTCAGTGCTTCTGATTGGCTTGTCACAATGTGTCAGTGCTTCTGATTGGCGTGTCACAATGTGTCAATGCTTCTGATTGGCGTGTCACAATGTGTCAGTGCTTCTGATTGGCGTGTCACAATGTGTCAGTGCTTCTGATTGGTGTGTCACGTGTTAGTGCTTCTGATTGGCGTGTCACAATGTGTCAATGCTTCTGATTGGCGTGTCACAATGTGTTAGTGCTTCTGATTGGCGTGTCACAATGTGTCAGTGCTTCTGATTGGCGTGTCACAATGTGTCAATGCTTCTGATTGGCGTGTCACAATGTGTCAGTGCTTCTGATTGGCGTGTCACAATGTGTCAGTGCTTCTGATTGGCGTGTCACAATGTGTTAGTGCTTCTGATTGGTGGGTCACAATGTGTTAGTGCTTCTGATTGGCGTGTCACAATGTGTCAGTGCTTCTGATTGGCGTGTCACAATGTGTCAGTGCTTCTGATTGGTGGGTCACAATGTGTTAGTGCTTCTGATTGGTGGGTCACAATGTGTCAGTGCTTCTGATTGGTGGGTCACAATGTGTTAGTGCTTCTGATTGGTGGGTCACAATGTGTTAGTGCTTCTGATTGGCGTGTCACAATGTGTCAGTGCTTCTGATTGGTGGGTCACAATGTGTCAGTGCTTCTGATTGGTGGGTCACAATGTGTCAGTGCTTCTGATTGGTGGGTCACAATGTGTTAGTGCTTCTGATTGGTGGGTCACAATGTGTTAGTGCTTCTGATTGGTGGGTCACAATGTGTCAGTGCTTCTGATTGGTGGGTCACAATGTGTCAGTGCTTCTGATTGGTGGGTCACAATGTGTTAGTGCTTCTGATTGGTGGGTCACAATGTGTCAGTGCTTCTGATTGGTGGGTCACAATGTGTCAGTGCTTCTGATTGGCGTGTCACAATGTGTCAGTGCTTCTGATTGGCGTGTCACAATGTGTCAGTGCTTCTGATTGGTGGGTCACAATGTGTTAGTGCTTCTGATTGGTGGGTCACAATGTGTTAGTGCTTCTGATTGGTGGGTCACAATGTGTCAGTGCTTCTGATTGGTGGGTCACAATGTGTTAGTGCTTCTGATTGGTGGGTCACAATGTGTCAGTGCTTCTGATTGGTGGGTCACAATGTGTCAGTGCTTCTGATTGGCGTGTCACAATGTGTCAGTGCTTCTGATTGGCGTGTCACAATGTGTTAGTGCTTCTGATTGGTGGGTCACAAAAGTTCCAATTTCACCTACTTTAAATGGATATGAAACCAAAAAATGTTTTTGTGTGATTCAGACCGAGCATACATTTTTACAAAATCTTCCAATTTACTTCTATGATCAAATTTGCTTTGTTCCCATGATATTCTTTGTCAAAGGGATACCTAGGTAGGTGCCTGGTTTCCAATGAGGTAATAAGAGCTGTCGATAGAACATTTGTAGAGTATCAGAAACTGTAAAACGTATTTATAGACTTTGCACACTTGTATGATCCGTAGCTCAGGAATACAATCTCTCTTGTGCCATAATCATTCTTGTCTGATGAATATTTTTTCTGTCATTGACCTTAGGAAAATCCCCTGGATTAATATTTATGCTCAAGTCCAACATGATAAAGAACAAGAAATGATTGGGTCTGTCAGTCAGAATGACAACGCACCTAAAATATCACTCAGCGACTTTGCAGATCCCGAGGAGCTGACAGACAAAGAACTGGACACACGAGTTATAGGTAATGTGCAATTACTGAGAGTTGGGTAGAGAATTTACAACTAGCATTTGTTGTATGATTACATCATTGCACAGTGCTTATTAAACATGATACATGTGTATTTCCATTGTTTTGCTCACTGTCTATAAGCTGTGCAGACACATAATTATCAATGCAGATATGGCCAGGACTTCTATCTCTGCTGCCCATAGGCAGAGATTTATTTAGCATCACTAGGTATTTTTTCTCTCCACTTGGGCTTGGTGGCATATCTTGCCTTAATATGGTTCTAAAATTACTATTTTGACCTACAGTTAACGGCCAACTTAATAGAACTTCATTTGAAGATGGACACCCTAGGTTCCTAAATATAGGTATATTTTGAAACACAAGCGGGTATATATTCAGACAAGTGCTTACATAAACAGTTATTGCTCCACACGCAAACAGAAGATAAAATGGCACACATGCACAGTTAGCCATGATGGACAAGCTTTCCCAGAAGCACATAAGTGCTATATACATCTAGACACATAGTCACATAGGAGTCAATTTATGTGAGTGCGAGCGGACATGATCCGATATAGTGGATCATGTCCACTGCACATCAATAAATGCAGACAGCATACGCTGTTGGCATTTATCATTGCACCAGCAGTTCTTGTAAACTGCTGGTGTAATGCTGCCCCCTGCAGATTTGCGGCCAATCGGCCGCTAGCAGGGGGTGTCAATTAACCCCATCATATTCAATCGGGTTGATTTCTGTCCGCCGCCTCAGAGCAGGCGGACAGGTTACAAAGCTTTATAAATTGACCCCATAATCACATTACAGATTAAATAATATATCCATATTCACTATGCTGGCATCTCCAGTGCCTGTGTCAATCTGTTGATATTCACAAATATTTATTATAAATATATCAGAAACATTTTGTGTCTCTGTAACTCACATACATAATGAATGTGTATACACTAACAACAAATATGCACACACACAGATACATACAGACAGACAGACACATATACACAGACATACATAAAGACATGCATCCTTACACATACACGCAGACACAAAGATACAAAAACACATAGACAGAGATATTTAAATACATGCATACACACAGACAAATACATGCACACACATACATACATACAGACACATGCACAGACACACATAAAGACATGCATACATGCAGACACATATATACACATACATAAATGTATACACACATACATGCACACAAACACATACACAGATATATATATAAAGAAATGCATAAACACATACACACACCCAAACAGACATATACAGACATGCATACACACATACATACATGCACACACACATATTCAGTACATGCACACGCATACATACATACATACATACATACATACATACACACACATACAGTAAATGCACACACACATAAACACATGCACACAAACACATACACAGACATACATAAAGAAATGCATAAACACACACAGACACATACACACACATACAGACATATACAGACATGCATACACGCATACATACATACACACAAACATACACTACATGCACACACACATACATACATGCACACACACATACAATACATGCACACACACACATACAGTACAAGAACACACACACACACACATACATACATGCACACACGCATACATACATACATGCACACACACACACACATACAGTACATGCACACACACACATACATACATGCACACACACACACACATACAGAACATGCACACAAACACAGACATACACATACAGTACATGCACACAAACACATACACAGACATACACACACATACAGAACATTCAAACAAACACATACACAGACATACACACACACATACAGTACATGCACACACACACACACACACACTCACACAGACATATACAGACATGCATACACACATACATACATGCACATACACATACATAAATGCACACACACACATACAGTACTTGCACACACACTCATACAGTACATGCACACACACACATACAGTACACGCACACAAACACATTCACAGACATACACACACACACACATACAGTACATGCACACAAACACATACACAGACATACACACACACATACAGACATATTAAAACATACACACACACACACACAGTATATGCACACAAACACATACACAGACACACATACAGACATATACAGACATGCATACACAGATACATGCATGCACACACATATACCGTACATGCACACACACATACATATTTATACACACACACATACAGTACATTCACACACACATACAGTACATGCACACACACACACACATACATGCATACACACATACACAGACAAACATACAGACATATACAGACATGTATACACAGACATATACATTCATGCATACATGCACACACATATACAGTACATGCACACACACATGCACACACACACACATACAGACATATACAGACATGCATACACACACACATACATGCACACACATATACAGTACATGCACACACAGATACAGTACATGCACACACACACATACAGTACATGCACACACATACATACATACATGCACACACACATACAGTGCATGCACACACACATACAGTGCATGCACACAGACACACACACAGACATACACACACAGACATATACATTCATGCATACATACATGCACACACACATACAGTGCATGCACACACACATACATGCATGCGCACACACACATACAGTACATGCACACAAACACACACACACATACAGTACATGCACACAAACACACACACACACATATAGTACATGCACACAAACACACACACAAACATACAGTACATGCACACAAACACACACATACAGTACATGCACACAAACACACACACACACATACAGTACATGCACACAAACACATACACGCATGCAGTACATGCACACAAACACATACAGTACATGCACACAAACACACACACACACACACACATACAGTACATGCACACACACATACACACATACAGTACATTCACACAAACACACACACACATACAGTGCATGCAGACAAACACATATAATACATGCACACAAACACATACACACACATACAGTACATGCACATACAGACATATACAGACATGCATACACACATACAGTACATGCACACACATACAGTACATGCACACACACACATACAGACATATACAGATATGCATACACACATGCAGTACATGCACACACACATACAGTACATGCACACACACACACATACAGACATATACAGACATGCATACACACATACAGTACATGCACACACACACACATACAGATGTATACAGACATGCATACAAACACATACATACATGCACATACACACATACAGAGATATACAGACATGCATACACACACACATACAGTACATGCACACACACATACAGTACATGCACACACACACATACAGTACATGCGCACACACAGATACAGTACATACACACACGCATATATACATACATGCACGCACACACACATACATACACACACACACACATACATGCACACACACACACACACACACACGTACATACATGCACACACACACAGTACATGCACACAAACACATACACACATACAGACATATACAGACATGCACAAACACATACAGTACATGCACACAAACACATACACATACAGACATATACATACATGCACACACACACATACATACAGTACATGCACACACACATACAGTACATGCGCACACACACACATACAGTACATGCGCACACACACATACATACATGCACACACACGCATACATACAGTACATGCACACAAACACATACACACACATACAGACATATACAGACATGCATACACACATACATACATGCACATACACACACTCATACATACACACACACCCACATACAGACATATACAGACATGCACAAACACATACAGTACATGCACACAAACACATACACATACAGACATATACATACATGCACACACACACACACATACATACAGTACATGCACACAAACACATACACATACAGACATATACATACATGCACACACACACATACATACAGTCCATGCACACAAACACATACACATACAGACATATACATACATGCACACACACACATACATACAGTACATGCACACAAACACATACACATACAGACATATACAGACATGCATACACACATACACACATACATACATGCACATACACAGAGACAGTACATACACACACACATACATACATACATGCACACACACACACACATACATACACACCCATACATACACACACACACACATACAGACATATACAGACATGCACAAACACATACAGTACATGCACACAAACACGTACACATACAGACATATACATACATGCACACACACACACATACATACAGTACATGCACATACACACATACATACAGTACATGCACACAAACACAGACATACATAAAGACATAAATAAGGTTAAATGGAACCTCTTGTGAACTCCTGGTGCAATGCCGCCCCCTGCAGATTGGCTGCTAGCAGGGGGTGTCAATCAGCCCAATCGTATAGGATCGGGCAGATTGATGTCCGGGGCCTAAGAGCAGGCGGACAAGTTATGGAGCTGCTTCATAACTTCTGTTTCCGGCGAGCCTGAAAGCTCAAGCGGAAACAGGGGCATCAAGCTCCATACACACACACACAGACATACATACACACACACACACACACACATACATACACACACAGACATACATACACACACATACACACACATACACACACACACACACAGACATACATAAAGACATGATTCATACACACACAGACACACACACACACACACAGACATACACATACATAGACATACATACACACACAGACATAGATAAATACATGATTCATACACACACAGACACACACACAGACATACACATACATAGACATACATACAAACACAGATATACATAAAGACATGTGTACAGTTACACACATACATACACACACATACAACATATATAAAGACATACACACACACAGACATACATACACACACAGACATACATACATACATACACACACACACACACACACACACATACATACATACACACACACACAGACATACATACACACACACACACAGACATACACACACACATAGACATACATACACACACAGACATACATAAAGACATGATTCATACACACACAGACATACATACACACACACACACACAGACATACAGTGGGGGAAAAAAGTATTTAGTCAGCCACCAATTGTGCAAGTTCTCCCACTTAAGAAGATGAGAGAGACCTGTAATTTTCATCATAGGTATACCTCAACTATGAGAGACAAAATGTGGAAACAAATCCAGACAATCACATTGTCTGAATTGGAAAGAATTTATTTGCAAATTATGGTGGAAAATAAGTATTTGGTCAATATCAAAAGTTCATCTCAATACTTTGTTATATATCCTTTGTTGGCAATGACAGAGGTCAAACGTTTTCTGTAAGTCTTCACAAGGTTGTCACACACTGCTGCTGGTATGTTGGCCCATTCCTGCATACAGATCTCCTCTAGGGCAGTGATGTTTTGGTGCTGTCGCTGGGCAACACAGACTTTCAACTCCCTCCAAAGGTTTTCTATGGGGTTGAGATCTGGAGACTGGCTAGGCCACTCCAGGACCTTGAAATGCTTTTTACGAAGCCACTCCTTCGTTGCCCTGGTGGTGTGTTTGGGATCATTGTCATGCTGAAAGACCCAGCCACATTTCATCTTCAATGCCCTTGCTGATGGAAGGAGGTTTGCACTCAAAATCTCACAATACATGGCCCCATTCATTCTTTCATGTACACGGATCAGTCGTCCTGTTCCCTTTGCAGAGAAACAGCCCCAAAGCATGATGTTGCCACCCCCATGCTTCACAGTAGGTATGGTGTTCTCTCTTCTCCAAACACTACAAGTTGTGTTTCTACCAAACAGTTCTACTTTGGTTTCATCTGACCATATGACATTCTCCCAATCTGCTTCTGGATCATCCAAATGCTCTCTAGCATACTTCAGACGGGCCCGGACATGTACTGGCTTAAGCAGGGGGACACGTCTGGCACTGCAGGATCTGAGTCCCTGGCAGCGTAGTGTGTTACTGATGGTAGCCTCTGTTACGTTGGTCCAGCTCTCTGCAGGTCATTCACTAGGCCCCCCCGTGTGGTTCTGGGATGTTTGCTCACCGTTCATGTGATCATTTTGACCCCACATCGTGAGATCTTGCGTGGAGCTCCAGATCTAGGGAGATTATCAGTGGTCTTGTATGTCTTCCATTTTCTAATTATTGCTCCCACAGTTGATTTCTTCACACCAAGCTGCTTGCCTATTGCAGATTCAGTCTTCCCAGCCTGGTGCAGGTCTACAATTTTGTTTCTGGTGACAGCTCTTTGGTCTTCACCATAGTGGAGTTTAGAGTGTGACTGTTTGAGGTTGTGGACAGGTGTCTTTTATACTGATAACAAGTTCAAACAGGTGCCATTAATACAGGTAATGAGTGGAGGATAGAGGAGCCTCTTAAATAAGAATATACAGGTCTGTGAGAGACAGAAATCTTGCTTGTTTGTAGGTGACCAAATACTTATTTTCCACCATAATTTGCAAATAAATTATTTCCAAATCAGACAATGTGATTGTCTGGATTTGTTTCCACATTTTGTCTCTCATAGTTGAGGTATACCTATGATGAAAATTACAGGCGCCTCTCATCTTCTTAAGTGGGAGAACTTGCACAATTGGTGGCTGACTAAATACTTTTTTCCCCACTGTACATACACACACACAGACATACACACACACACACACACAGACATACATACACACACACAGACATACATACACACACAGACATACACACACACACAGACATACACACACACACACACACACAGACATACATAAAGACATGATTCATACACACTGATGCACAAACAAAAACGATTGCATTTAAAGCTTGCGACAGGGTTATATTTGTGGTGATAATATCATGAAAACTATCTTTATATACCGCTTATGGTCCTATTTTCTTTCTTTTCAGGCAGCATTTCTACAATTGCAAATAGTGAAAGCACAAAGGAAATTCCCAACTGTACAAGTGTGTAACTCAAAGAAATATTCCTGGGGAATGGGGACAAAAATCCTGACTTTTTTATGAAAAGGAATACAAACCTCTTGCTTTCATGGTTTTTAATTTTTGCCCTCTGAGCCACACAAGGTTAAACAGACAAACTCCATTTCTTAAAAAAACAAACAAAACAAAACAAAAAAAATGTGGATAGTTGAAATAAAGATCTTTTTTATTTGCTTTTTTTGAGAGCAAAACCATCCTGTGTTTTCAGAAGAATATAAGGATGCCGTTTGCATTTTTCAAACCTAGAGATGCTCCCGCTGGCTCGTTAGTCTTATGACACAAGCTGTGCTTCACTGCAGGCTGGACCCTGAGGACACTTGTACCAACGGGTTTTGGAGACCAGATGTTCATTTGCATGGCTCTGTTCCGAGTTGTTGAGATGACCAGGTGTCTATGCAGGGGTTTGTGAATGCAGTAGATGGAAAATCACCTGAAATCCTTCACTCTGATACATTTATTCTCACTTCACAGTCAGCAATCACTTACCCAGATGAAAACCTCCATCTTTCTGCTGAAGAGACAGTATCACACGCAGCAGGAGAGAGTTATTGTCAGCAGCTCATCCTGTATGCCAATTTCTCATTCTACAGCTTTTTTCATGCTTTCAATTAAGTCACCACATGGTTTATTTTGAAGAAACTTGGTAAAGCATTTTTGCAAAAAGTGTTATCAAGTCACAATGAGACCATAGATCTGTTTAGAACAGAACGCATATTCATCACTTGCTCCGAAAGATTTTCTTTGATCTCTCTGTTAAATTTAAAGGACATTTGTCTCAAGGTTTCTTGGGTTACAAAGGAAATAGCTAACTCACACACAAACAGCATCATATAAATTAGTCTGAAACTGAATTCCTCCCAATCAGAATATCACAGCATGATAGATAAATAGATAGATCGATAAATAGTGATAGACAGATATTATTTTGAAACGTGATATCTCAAAAACATTGATAGGGAATATGAAAATTGGTCAATGCTGTCTTTCTATCTATCTATCCATATTTATATCTATCATCTATCTATCCATATTTATATCTATCTATCTATCAGTCTATCTATCTATTTATCTATCAAGGGGGTTGATTATATTCCTTTAGAAAAGCTAAATCTAATGATCTTCAACAGAATTTTTTTTTTATATGCTATTAACATCTATGGAGATTTTGTAGCTAAATCATTTGCTACATTTTTCTAAAGGATTGTCTTCAACCCCATAATATTTGATAAGAAGTTAAACTGAATTTGTTGTAATCTCAGACTTGTTTACTCACTATGATTTGGCTACTAGATTCACCTATAGATTTCTCCAGTGAAACCAACAGTTTTAATCCCTATATTGAGATATGGACGTTTTTGAAACATCTAAAAGTCACAATTTTATTGTGGACAAAATGCAATGCTGAAAAATTGAAAACTGGCAGCTGTCACATTTAGCACACCGTATACTTCAGTCATATCTCTCAGCGTGAAACATGGTACAGTGAAAAACGTTGTGAATTATTGTAAAAAGTTGTGACCCTGCTTTAGGATGTTAATGAGCAAAATCAGCCCTGGAATGAACACAGTGCCATTGAGCTGTCTCAGGACGCTACCTGAAGTATGTTCTCTGACCACATTTCACTGATACAGGTTTATATATAAGGAGCTCTCACTCTGCATGTTAATAGCAATGATACCAATGGCATATTGTAAATACTGATGATGTACATAGCTTTTTAATTTCTTTAAAATAAATTAATGTTTAGTAATATAAATAAGATAAAGATTCTGTTCTATGCCAGCGTGTTGTTTTCCAATAGTTTTCTGAGCTTTTTAACCTTTTATGCCATAGGGGACCAGAAACATTAAACTCAGTGCTAACCCCAAAAGCAATGAAAAGGTTAAGTCTTTTATTTTTCCTTCAATGGCTTATTCTATTTATATAATTGGGTTTTTTGGAATCTTATAGAACAAATATAACATACTTTGCACTTTAGCATTACATTATAATGTCATATTATTGCACCAGAAATTGTGTTTCTGTCCTTTAGCTACTGTAGCAGAGACTAAAATCAGAAATAGTGACCCCTGGTACCTGCCTGCTATGGTCTGAGACTTTCCCTTTAAACAATTAGAATCAAGTTATTTAAAGGGACGTTAAACCCCCAAAAAATGGTTTCTCCATAAAAGTTTTAATGATGTGAAGCCTTGGACCATCTGTGGTAAAATACATTAATACTATCATATTTTAGAAAGAGAAGTGTGATTAGTGGCCTTAAAACCTTACAATGGCTGCTAATTATTAGGATACTGTTTTAGAAACTCATTAAGCTGTACTGATTTAACCTTAGGAACCCTAAGCAGACCTTAAGCAACCCCAACCCCTGAAATTCCAACACGCTTAAAAAATGAATAAAGACAATCTCTTGTAAAATTATATGATTAAGCCCCAAGTGCTATAAAAATCAAAATTATTAGCAGCTAATAGTAATAGGCAACGTTTCTGGGAATTATTCAAGGTAATCTGAGAAAGACTCTAAATTCAGAACATGAACAGTAAAGCACTCAACATATTCAATAATCATATAATAAAGTAGCAATTCAAATATGAATTTTAAAAACGAAATTAGAAACTTTCATCAAGGCCAAAATACATCCACAGTGACCCTGGACAAACCTGGTCTACATAGAAAATAAAACACAGCAAAATAACAACAAATAATTCTTATAAAAATAGTGGATTTCATTAGTATAAATCAGCAAATGTTTGTCCTCTGACAAATCTTTAGCTTACCACACCAAATGTTACACATATCTCAAAGAATAAGTTCAAATCAGCCTTCTGTTTTACCTAATGTGTGGCTATCACTGGGACATCTGATGCGCATGTGTAGGGATACCACTGGGACACCTGATGCGCATGTGTAGGGATACTACTGGGACACCTGATGCCCTTTAAAAGGGATATCACTGGGACATCTGATGCGCATGTGTAGGGATACCACTGGGACAACTGATGCGCATGTGTAGGGATACCACTGGGACACCTGATGCGCATGTGTAGGGATACCACTGGGGCACCTGATGCGCATGTGTAGGGATACCACTGGGACACCTGATGCCCTTTAAAAGGGATATCACTGGGACATCTGATGCACATGTGTAGGGATACCACTGGGACATCTGATGCACATGAGAAGGGATATCACTGAGACACTTGATGTGCATGAGTACGGATACCACTAGGACATCTGATGCCCTTGAGTAGGGATATCACTGAGACACTTGATGCGCATGAGTACGGATACCACTAGGACATCTGATGCCCTTGAGTAGGGATATCACTGGGACACTTGATGCACATGAGTAGGAATACCACTGGAACACCTGATGTGCATGTGTAGGGATATCACTGGGACACCTGATGCGCATGAGTAGGGATATCACTGGGACACCTGATGCGCATGAGTAGGGATACCACTGGAACACCTGATGTGCATTTGTAGGGATACCACTGGAACACCTGATGTGCATTTGTAGGGATACCTCTGGAACACCTGATGTGCATTTGTAGGGATACCACTGGGACAACTGATGCCAATAAGTAGGAATATCAAAGAGTCACTTGATTACCATGAGTATGAGATATTGCTAGGACTCCTTATTCTCATAAGTAGGGATATTACTGGGATACCTGATATTTATTATTAGGTAAACCATTGGAACACCTGATTCCCATGAGTAGGGGATATCACGGGGACACCTGATGCACAGTCAGCACCTACGTTTTTGCATTAAAGCTCTATTCTTAGAAAAATATTTGCGCTGAAGAAAGTAAATTAAATAAACACTCAGAGGCTTTAGACCTTATGTCGGGAAGGGAGTTAGTAAAGATGGCCAGAACTCAAGGGTGGTGTTGTTAAGGTGAGCAACATTGTCTTCTATTAATCACACTCATCTTTGTTGTTTAAGTTCCCATTTTGTCCTTTTTCTCTTTCACCTTGTTAATATTTTATCGCTCTCCACTTTCTATGCTGTTTCTATCTACAGTCCTTGTTACTATCCAACATATCATTCCCTTGCAGCTTTGAGAGACTAGGTCACTTTTGTTTCTGGTCATTTTTGTCTACAGGACAGAACCAGATGTCACAATGGGACTCTGTCCCACTCTCTGTCTTTTGCCTACTAACATTCTAGATTCTCAAAATGAAACACTGGGCCACCCCAAAACACCTCGCTAAACTCCTAGATTACCCAAGAATACTATGATCTCACCCCTGACCATGCTTACTTCATCCTAGGATCATTCATCTATCTAGACCACGAAGACCCCAATTCCCAGGTTTACCAATTTTAGATAAAAAAATACATAATTAATGCCCATTTTTTAGTTAATTAAAGCATTCACTTAAAGATTGACACACAGTCAGTGATAACAAAAAGTACTTTGTATTGTAAAAAATAACCACATTGCAGACTCCCATGTATCCCTTGAATGTGACATTCTCTAGAGGTTCCAATTCCTAACCATAGCTAATGTCTAGCCCAGTCCTTAACCCTAGTTCAAACCATAGACCAAACCTTACCTTTGATCAAGTTCCTTGCTTAAAACATTCTTCCATTTGCATAACATGGATGGCAAGATCCCAGCATTTGCCAGATCTTTTATTAGCACATTTTTAAACATAATATAAAGGAAAAGAAAGCAGACAACCTACGCATTTCATGCCCTAGCACTTTCATAATGACAAACAGAAATGCTCCTTAGACTATATCAAATAAATGGCATTCAGCAGTGACTTGGATCATCCATTCACTAATAGACTTAGAAGTTTTTCAAGCTGTTGGATTTTTTTTTCTACACCAACTAGTTAAAGTGACTTACTATTTTGTATGTGTTTTAGCCACAAGATAAAAACAAAGTATTTTTTTGTCATGCAGTGATCTTATAAAACAAAAAATTACAAAAGATGTGCATTTTTAAATTGAACAGATTTTGTATTTAATTCACCAAATTAATAATCAAGATACAACCAATGGCATGATAAGGACCAACGAGAAGTCAGATTTACATTTGGAGATGTTTTAGAACTACAGCTTGCCAATGCTAAACACTTACTCCTACATACATACACATTATTTATTTAGATGGGATTTTATCTTCTTGTTCAAGTCCAGGCTTTATGACAATAACACATTTTAATTACCTGCTTGGATGACCACAACATTCTATTAATTAGCAGCCAATAAAAATGGTCAATGATAAAGCAAATCTGAAATTTATTTTAATTTTCTTTTCTTATTCTGGTGATTTGGTATTGAAGCATGGCCAGTGAAATAGACATGTGATCAACAAAATAGCATTGATCAATTGACCACAAGTCTTAAAATGAAACCAAAATATTGACTTAAAGGGATATTCCAGCCAAAATTGAAAACCACATGGGTGCATTTCGGTATTGAACAGAAGCATTTTTGTAATATACATGCATTAGCAAAAATGCTTCTAATAAAAGCTATAGCTGTTTCAAAAGTGTATTTAAGTATGCACTGTGCCCCAGCATTTTAAACACAGCACTTGCTCAGAGAGCCTAAGGTGCTTGTACCATCTGGTAATGACTCAATTTGTTAATTGCTGACATGATACAAGCCCCAGTGATGATCTGAGCAGCTACATTATTTAAAATGTGGGTGCAGTGACAATATCTATCTATGCTTTACATGCACGTGCAGAGAAAAATGTTAACACTAAAACAGTGATAACTTTTACTAGAAGCATTTTTGCTAATACATTTATATTGTAAATATGTTTCTATTCAAAGATGTCATTTATCTATGTGCATTTAAATTTTGACTGCAATGTCCCTTTAAAGGGACATGATACTCATATGCTAAATCACTTGAAACTGATGCAGTATAACTGTAAAAAGCTGACAGGAAAATATCACCTGAGCATCTCTATGTAAAAAAGGAAGATATTTTACCTCACAATTTCCTCAGCTCAGCAGAGTAAGTTCTGTGTAAAAAGTTATACACAGCTGCAACCCAGCTGCAGGTAAAAAAATAAATGAAGAAATGAACAGCAGCCAATCAGCATCAGCAGTGCTGAGGTCATGATCTCTTTTACTGTGATCTCATGAGATTTCACTTAACTCTCATGAGATTTCATAGTAAACTTCCTTACACTGAATAGGGAAATAATATGAGTGTGCACGAAGCTCACTTCCTTGCCTGTCCCAGGACAGACATACTGATTTGCTGCTTAAAGACCTTTACAATGGAATGTGAATACTTAGGACATTTTGAGGTAAAATATCTTCCCTTTTTACATAGAGATGTTCAGGTGATATTTTCTAGTCAGCTTTTTGCAGCTATTCTGCATCACCTTTAAGTGTTTCAATATTTGGGTATCATGGCCCTTTAAAAAAAAAAAAATATATATATATATCATCATAACATGGACAAGAGAAAAAAATCCCCAAACACTAAATGGTGATATTTAAAATAATGACATTACCCAACCCTCAACATTTGTTGAGATCTCATGTGCCAGAGAATGTTGCAAAATTCAGTCATCAAGCCAATAGGTTATCTGTAGCCTGAACTCTTATAAAAGCCCTAATTATTTGTCATTGTTGTAGATTTTGGCATCTATAATGTAGAAGGCTTTCTCCTGTTGTTGCTTTAAAGGGACACTGAACCCAACATTTTTCTTTTGTGATTCAGATAGAGCATGCAATTTAAAGCAACTTTCTAATTTACTCCTATTATCAATTTTTCTTCTTTCTTTTGCTATCTTTATTTGAAAAAGAAGGCATTTAAGCTATTTTTTGGATCAGAATGATGGACAGCACTTGTTTATTGGTCGGTTAAATTAATCCACCAATCAGCAAGAACAACCCAGGTTGTTCACCAAAAATGGGCCAGCATCTAAACTTACATTCTTGCTTCAACTTTTTGTTACCTTCTATAAGATTTCCTCAAGTCAGTCTCAATTCGGTTTTGCTGCTGTTTCTTGTGGTCATCTCTGTCTTTGCACTTGCACCAGATTCGGTGATGGTGGTAAGGTGGGCTCACTGCTATCACATACTTCATATAACCCTAAACCCATCTCTCTGTACTCACTATCAAATGTTTGGGTCAATTACAATCCTATAGAATAATGTATCAAATGTTTTTCTATAGGAAACACCATTACAGCCTATGGGGATTTTTGTATAGATCTATGATTGACCTCATAGAGGGGAAGGTAGAACTATTCCCATTGTGTCAAAATGCAATTGATTATCCAATTCAAGAGGTTTCTTGTTGTACCAGGGACAACGATTAGAGAAATGTTTAACATTTAAAATTTTGGAAGAAACGTTCCATAGCAATAAGTAATATTTAATTTAAGAAATCCTAGTGAAATCAACATCTGGTTATCAGAGAGTTAAAAAAAGGACTTTGTACTGTAATGCTTGGGCAATGATCAATGCCGACAGTGTATGCTGTTGGCATTTATCGATGTGGGGCGGACATGATTTGCTACAGCGGATCATGTCCGCTCGCACTATAATAAATCGGCCCTATAGTCTATAAAATTGTCATAGTCTATAAAATTGTTTCTTTACCTATATTTTGGGACAGATTACAAGTGAAGCATTATTTAACGATCCTGCTCGAGCGTTGACTAGAAGTAAACTATTTGAGTGCATCGGGTTGCGCTCGTATTACAAGTTGAAAGTCAACTGTTTTTTGAAGAGTGTAAAAAGCCGAAACCTACAATATCGCGGGCGCTATAACATATTCCCCCATAGAGGTCAATGGAGGAAAAAAAGTGGAAAATCCTTACACCCTACTCACATGCAAACACGATCGCATATTCTCATGTGCGCTAACCCAATATGAAAATATGAATATTTAACTTTAATGTTCTTCACATAGCAGAATAAATTATATTTGTAAATACATATTTTCATGCAAAAACACTTGCAATAAACCCCTTTTCACTCGCGCGTAACTGTTAACACTCCACTTGCAATCTATTCCTTTATCGTTTAAAATAGCTGCTTTTTCCTATTGAAACCACCACCTATACTGAAGCTATGGGGGGAAAAAAAAACTATGTAAACAAAATGCAGCAAGCAGCAATCAAGCTTCCATTGGGGGAGGAAGAGATAGGTAATACAATTTTCCTTTTCAATTGCTCTTTCTAAAGGCCCAATGATCAAAAACTCGCCAGCATGGAGAGAAATCACACAAAATCTTTGGGATTTTTTTTAGACCTTATATTGTAATGTTGGAGTTTTTCCTTCACACACAAAACTCTACATAGTAAGATAAACATCTCTCAAAGAATGATGGACCTTACCATGCTGATGAGACTATGGGGCCTATTTAAGAAAGTGCAAGTGGACATGATCCGATATTGCGGATCATGTCTGCTGCACATTGATAAATGCCGACAGCATGTGAACTGCTGGTCCAATACTGCCCCCTGCAGATTTGCGGCCAATCGGCCGGTAGCAGGGGGTGTCAATCAACCCGATCGTATTGGATCAGGTTGATTTCCGGTGATGTCTGTCCACTGCCTCAGAGCAGGAGGACAGGTTATGGAGCAGCAGTCTTTAGACCGCTGCTTCATAATTTGTGTTTCTGGCGAGCCTGAAACACGGGACATGAAGCACCATATGAAGCTTGATAAATATGCCCCTGATGCCCTTGTTTCTGCGCGAGTCTTCAGGCTTGCCGGAAACAGCAGTTATGAAGCAGTGGTCTTAAGAATGCTGCTCCTTGATTGGTCCACCCACTCTGAGGCTGCGGTCTGCAATCCACCTGATCCTTTACGATTGGGTTGATTGACACCCCTTGCTAGAGGCCAATTGTCAGTGAATCTGTAGGGGGTGGTATTGCACAAGTAGTTCACCAGAACTGCTTGTGCAATGTTAAATGCCAACAGCGCATGCTGCTGGCATTTGGAGATGTCTGGCAGGCATGATATGCTACAGCGTATCATGTCGGACAGACATTGTTAAATTGGCCCCTGAGTGCAGAAAATAATCTGGCCTTAAGTATTTAAGTACTGACCATTATGTACAGACAGAGGGATAAGATAAGGAGACCTTAACAAGTGATAGATACGATAAGGAGATCTGCTATACTAGGCTCAGCTAATTTATATGGGCATGTTCTTGCGAACAATGGATTGAGGCTTAAATCTGAAAAAACAGTTATTTAATATGCAGAAAATAAACCTAAATGAACATACATTGTATACTCTGCAGCTATAATACCAAGTTATTGGGAACACATTAAGGCGAAACAGTTTCTACAGTACAAAGTCCCTTTAAGAAGATCTCGGTAAATCAACATTCAAATGGTAAAGGGGCACTTTCCCATCTCTAGCAGGAAAGACAGTAAGCAAATACTTCAAGGCATGAAAAACGCTTTAACTTAATTATTTTAATAATTAAAGTAAATGAGTAACTGCAAGAGCAAAATAGAACTTCTTTGTAAATGTTGAATATATATCTCTGTTTACAATGACATTTCCCAACATTCCTTTTGTTTGAAGTATGTGGAAAAATATTGATCCAGACAACACCAACTTTTAGGACATTTTGGAAATAAATAAAAGCTGCACAGAGTTTGATTCTCATTTTGATTTTTGCACATCTGGGACAGATTATTTCTCCCTAGGATTGATTTATTTAAAACAGAAAGCGCTGCAATACCTTAAACCCATATAACTTTTCAATAAAGCTTGTATTGTTTTTTTTGTTATTGTCATCTATATTATAGTCACAAACTGATAAACAAAAGCATTCAATAAACCGAAATCTTCTGGAGACTGGAAATCCTATGGTAATACTGCACATTAAACACATTGCACACATTCTATAGGTTGTCCCACACATGATCATTTTGTCTGTAAATGATACAATTCCATAAAATTACTTGAGGTGACATCTGCAGAATCATTATTAGCCACAATAATACATTGCATGGAACCTATAAACACATATACATATATGTATTATTACTGCTATTTAGAGTTCCATATCAATAGATATATGTATATGTGCAGATAACACATTGTTTTATTGTTCCATTTGAATATTTCTACTGTAAAAAAAGGCAGTGGTTTTGAAATTGTTGAAATAAATGTATTTTTGTATATCAAGATATGGACTGTTCATTTTTCCCCCCATAACCTTGTTTTTATATTGAAATTGGCAATTTTGTTTTTAGCTGAAAAAGGGCAGGCAAGTTAATTGCTTTGGGGCTTATTTATTTGTAGCGATATTATGTTTGCTGTTTATGAAGCATAGCTATAGAATAGGTGTGTGATAAATTACAATAAAAGTGGTTTTACATACAAAAAATAAAAAATAAAAAAAGAATTAAAGGAACCAACAAAATCATTGGCAATGTTTTGGTTTTGCTTTAGTATTACATAAACAGGTTTTTGTTGTATTTATAGAATTCATCATTAAAGTCTTTGGGGATTTTTGTAGCTAAATCATTTAATAAAGTATTATAATTGACCCTGTGGTTTCCAATCATTATCTCTTGAAAGAGCTAGAGGAAAATAACACTTAGGGCCCCATTTATAAAGTTGTATATAAAGCCCAAGTGTTTGAGGCTCACACTAGCGGATCTCAAACACTCGTCTTAAGACTGCAGCTACTTAGCTTCTCTGCCACCTCAAGCCTTGCACAGTTAAATCATCCCAATATGATCTTAATGATTGACAAGCCCTGCTCTACTGCATTTGGTTATGCTAGATTAGGGGGTGCAGCTGCACAAGCAATTGCTTGTGCAATGTTAAATACGTGCAGTGGATGCTGCCCATTCCCGAGAGTGAACCATGTCCTTCAGGAGTTGATAAATGTGGGCCTAAAACTCCACATGAGACAACACTAAATAAAACTCTAATATGGTATTCGAGCAGGTGCTGCGATTACAAGGCATGTGCACAAAAGAAATCTACACATGAACTGAGCATAGTAACCACTCTTGCTAAAACTGTGATACACTTTACTAGAAGCATTTTTGCTAATTAGCTTAATAAGGCTGGAATGGAAAAAAAAACAAACATACAGCGGGTGCTTGTTGCTTTTCTTTGGTCAGAGAGTAATTGGATGGTGGTTCAGGGGTTTGTCTTTAAGAGAATCATAAAAGTGATATACTGTAGAAGAGGAAATTTCCCCTCTGTTAACCACTAGACGCCGTTAAATAAAGGGGAATCCAACTGGGGGGCAGGCCTAGCATCGTAGGCAATCCCTCATGATCTGAGCCCAGCATGTGTGTCTGTGTGTATATTGATATGTGTACTGTATATACATGTGTATTAATGTGTTTATATGTTTATATATATATATATATATATATATATATATATATATATATATATATGTACACACATGTATACACATATAAACAAACTGTATATATAAACAAACTTTCCACTCAAATACCTTTAAACATGAAAAATAATTTGTATTCATTTTTTTATATATTTTGTGTTTTATTAGAAATATTTAACATTCCAATGTTCTTCACTTAGAAGAAAATGTTATTTAAAAAATAAATAATATATATATATATATTTCTATGAAGGGACTTAATAAATTAGAAGCTGAAAGCATTTTTCACAAAAAAATAAATGCCAAAACAAGGGGTCACAATCTAAAGTTAGAGGGTAGCAGATTCAGGAGAAATTTGAGGAAGCATTTTTTTACAGAAAGGGTGGTGGATTCATGGATTAAACTTCCATTTGAGGTGGTAAACACAAAGACTGTAAAGGAATTTAAAAATGCCTGGGACATGCATAAGGCTATCCTAAGGAAAAAGTAACATGTAATATGGGTAGACCTGATGGGCCTTTTTGGTTCTTATCTATCGTCAAATTCTATGCTTTTCTATGATAGATATAAATATATATATATATATATATATATATATATATATATATATATATGTACATATTCATATAGATCTATAGGTATATAGATATTTTTCATAAAATAATAATTTATGTAGATAAATAAATATTTAAAAATAAAAAGATAATTTTCTTCTTATATTGAAATGTTAAATATTTAGAACTACCTTCAGCTTTAGCGCAGTTGGTCTAACGTGGTGCTGGGTTAGAGCGTGAGTGATAAGTGTTAAAGGGACAGTCAAGTCCAAAATAAATTTTTATGATTCAGATAGAGAATGTAATTTTAAACAATTTTCCATTTTACTTTTATCACCAATTTTGCTTTGTTTTCTTGGTATTCTTAGTTGAAAGCTAAACCTAGGCGGGTCATATGCTTATTTCTAAGCCCTCGAAGACTGTCTCTTCTCTCAGGGCATTTTGACAGTTTTTCAACACTAAAGGGTGTTAGTTCATGTGTGTCATATAGATAACACTGTGCTCACCCACGTGGAGTTCAGGTGAGCCAGCTCTGATTGGCTAAAATAAATGTCTGTCAAAAGAACTGAAATAAGGGGGCAGTTTGCAGAGGCTTAGATACAAGTTAATCACAGAGGTAAAACATATATGAATATATCTGTGTTGGTTATGCAAAACTGGGGAAAGGGTAATAAAGGGATTATCTATCTTTTTAAACAATAACAATTCTGGTGTATACTGTCCCTTTAAGTTTTTTTGACCATCGCACTTCCTTTGATTTCTATGGGGAGTAGACGTTAATGATATCTGAAGTTAGCACACATAGGGGTTTGCTTGTGTGCCCACTTTTTACTTGCATTGCACAACCTAACCTGCCGGTGTTAAAGGTTTACTGAACAATACTTCCATTGTTGTCTCTGTTTTGGTTTCCGATGTTATGTCCTTTATAGTTATCCATCAATCTTTTCCTTTCCCTGTCACTCTCCTCCTTCTCAAATGAACTATAATTTCATGGATTAGCCGATAATCATATCTATTTTTATTTTGCTTTAGCTTCTATAATTCTAGAAACCATTAGTTTTAAAGATGTGAAGCTTACTGTTGGTTGCTCCTCCCCTAAAGCAATATTTTCCTGAAAATACTTCACTTGACATTTGCTCTTTGCAGACACATTTGAGACTGCAGACAGGATATGAGCAGTTAGACTTCTCAGCAATGACTCCATAGGTCTGTAGCATATTTACAGAATAATTGCCAGTCTAACATCATATACACAGTTGCCTTTACACCATTGTCCCCATGTTATTATATTGTTTTTTTCTTTGCATTTATGGTTCTGTAAATATTGCAGAAAATCTAGTAACAGAATGTGCACTTCAAAGGAATCTCACGTTTAACTTGATACTTTATTGAAACATCATCATTGTATCAGCATTTTATGACCATGGGACCTGCAAGAGTGAGACTCTGATATGATCCTTGTGGCAAAAAAGCCATAAAAAATAAGGCATAGTTACTGCTCTATATTCATTTATATTGTACTAATCACAATCATATGCTTATGTAATATGGGCTAGACACGCAGTGTTTACAGAAATACATTTATATTGTACTAATCACAATCATATGCTTATGTAATATAGGCTAGACGCACAATGTTTACAGAAATACATTTATATTGTACTAATCACAATCATATGCTTATGTAATATAGGCTAGATGCACAATGTTTACAGAAATACATTTATATTGTACTAATCACAATCATATGCTTATGTAATATGGGCTAGACACGCACAATGTTTACAGAAATACATTTATATTGTACTAATCACAATCATATGCTTATGTAATATGGGCTAGACACTCACAGTGTTTACAGAAATACATTTATATTGTACTAATCACAATCATATGCTTATGTAAAATGGGCTAGACACGCACAATGTTTACAGAAATACATTTATATTGTACTAATCACAATCATATGCTTATGTAATATGGGCTAGACACTCACAGTGTTTACAGAAGTACATTTATAGTGTACTAATCACAATCATATGCTTATGTAATATGGGCTAGACACGCAGTGTTTACAGAAATACATTTATAGTGTACTAATCACAATCATATGCTTATGTAATATGGGCTAGACACGCAGTGTTTACAGAAATACATTTATATTGTACTACTCACAATCATATGCTTATGTAATATGGGCTAGACACGCACAATTTTTACAGAAATACATTTATATTGTACTAATCACAATCATATCATATGCATAATCATATGCTTATGTAATATGGGCTAGACACGCACAATTTTAACAGAAATACATTTATATTGTACTAATCACAATCATATGCTTATGTAATATGGGCTAGACACACACAATGTTTACAGAAATACATTTATATTGTACTAATCACAATCATATGCCTGTGTAATATGGGCTAGACACGCACAATGTTTACAAAATAGGGCCAGCATCTAAGCTTACATTCCGGCTTTTTCAAATCAAGATACCAAGAGAATGAAGAAAAATTGATAATAGAAGTAAATTAGAAAGTTGTTTAAAATTGCTGCTCTGTCTGAATCATGAAAGAAAACATTTAGGTTTCATATCCATTGAACACCTGCTTGCAGAAGCAAAAGCATTGCGTCATGATCGCATTAACTCAAAACTTGAAATATGAGTAAAATTATGGGTGCGCCCTAAAGTCCCAATTTTGTCCAATTGCGAGTGCACAGCAGCGTGTGCTTGACTTGTAACCTTTAAGGTTTGGGGTGTTTTTTGTTTTTTTGCACTGTTACTTCCCTTTAAGCTGTTGGAAAAATGATATATATAATTGATACAGTATGTTTTATGCTCAGACAAAAGAAGCCCTGATATTAAAAATTAAATTATATCATTTAAAAATAATTCAGTTAAAATGAGACTGTAAGGGCTATTTATGTATGACATGTACACACATCCAGATGCCCACAAGGCGTTAATCCTGCTAACTCAAAATATTTGAAACTAAACTGCTCCAATGTAACACCTAGATTACGAGTTTTGCGTTATGAGTCAAATAACGACGTTGTGGCCCATAACGCATCATTGTATAGGTGTACCGCAAGCCTTTTAGCCAGTAACGCAATGTCAGTACCGCACTCCTAAAAATGACGTTTTTTAATGGGATTCCCATAGCGCCGGTATTACAAGTTTTGCGTTCTGGCTAAAAAGCGAGCGTTACAGCCTATAATGACAAGATCTGTAATGCCATCTAAAGTCAGTAGATATGAGTGTAACACTACAAATCTGTAACATAAAACTCATAACTAAACTGCTACAAAGTACACTAAACACCCATAAACTACCTATTAACCCCTAAACCGAGGCCCCCTCGCATCGCAAACACTTTATTAAACTTAATAACCCCTAATCTGCCGCTCCCGACATCGCCGGCACTAAAAAAATATTAACCCCTATTCCGCCGCTCCCCGACATTCTCAACACTATAATAAAGTTATTAACCCCTAAACCACCGCCCTCACGCATCGCAAACACTATTTAAATATTATTAATCCCTAATCTGCTGTCCGCCCACATCGCCCCCACTATACTAAAGTTATTAAGCCCTACACCGCCGCCACTATACTAAACAAATTAACCCCTAAACTGCAAGCCCCCCCACAACGAAATATACTAAACTTAACTATTAACCCCTAAACCGAAAGCTCCCCACATCGAAATAAACTAAATTAAACTATTTACCCCTTAATCCCCTAACTTTATATTAAAATTACAATTCCCCTAGCTTAAATTAAATTAAAACTTACCTGTCAAATTAAAAAAACTACCAATTATACAAATATAATAATTAAACTAACTACCAATTAACTAAAACTAAACTACACATTAAAAAAATCCTAACACTACTCTAAAAATTACAAAGTATCTAAATACAAAAAAAAAATTCTAAGTTACAAAAAAGAACAAACACTAAATTACGGAAAATAACAAACAAAATGATCAAAAATAAAAAAGAATTACACCTAATCTAATAGCCCTATCGAAATAAAAAAGCCCACCCAAAATAATACAAAACCCTAGCCTACAATAAACTACCAATGGCCCTTAAAAGGGCCTTTTGTGATGCAATGCCCCAAAGATATCAGCTCTTTTACTTGTAAAAAAAACCCCCACAAAACCCCCCAACAGTAAAACCCACCACTCAGCCAACCCCCCAAAATAAATAACCTAATTGTAAAAAATCTTAAGTTACCCATTGCCCTGAAAAGGGCATTTGTATGGGCATTGCCCTTAAAAGGGCATTTAGCTCTTTTACTGCGCAGACCCTAAACTGAAAAAAAAAAAAAAAACCTTAAAAAAGCCTAACACTAACCCCCGACGATCCACTTACAGTTTTTGAAGTCCCGCTTAAATGATCTTCATCCCGGAGTTGAAGTCCTGATCCAAGTGGCGAGAAGTTTTCATCAAGGCAGCCTCTTCAATCTTCATCCCGGCGGTGAAGTCCTGATCCAAGCCGCGAGAAGTCTTCATCCAGGCGGCCTCTTCAATCTTCATCCAGGCGGCATCTTCTATCTTCATCCCGGAGGCGAGGAGCAGGTCCATCCTGAAGACATCCGGCGTGGAGCATCCTCTTCATACGGTCGCAGCCGTACACTGAATCTTCAAAGCAAGGAACGCGATTCAAGATGGTGTCCCTTACATTCCTATTGGCTGAAAAATTTAAATCAGCCAATAGGAATTAGGGCTGCTAAAATCCTGTTGGCTGTTCAAAACAGCCAATAGGATTTAAGTAGCTCTCATTCTATTGGCTAATTGGTAGTTTATTCTAGATTAGGTTTTTTATTTTGGGGTGTTTTTTTATGGGTATTAGAATAGGAATTTTATTTTATTTTTGATAATTTGTTTGTTATTTTGTGTAATGTATATTTTTGTAGCAAAAGAGCTGTTTAATTTAGGGCAATGCCTTACAAAAGGCCCTTTTAAGGGCCTTTTAAGTTTTTTTTAGCCCTTTTAAGGGCCCTTGGTAGTTTGATGGGTGGGGGGTTGTATAGTGTTAGGGGGGGTTTGTATTGTTTTTTTGGGAGCAAAAGAGCTGTTTAACTCAGGGCAATGCCCTACAAAAGGCCCTTTTAAGGGTAGTCTATTCTAGATTAGGCTTTTTTTTTTTTTTTTAAAGGGTATTAGAATAGGAATAATCTTAATTTTTTGGATAATTTCTTTTTTTTGTAATGGTAGTTTTTTTTTATATTTTATAATGGTAGGTTTTAGTGTAAGGCAGGTTAGGTTTTATTTGACAGGTAAGTTTGTATTTATTTGAGCTAGGTAGTTAGTAAATAGTTAATATTTATTTACTAACTAGTCTACCTAGTTATAATAAATACAAACATACCTGTGAAATAAAAATAAAACCTAAGATAGCTACAATATAACTATTAGTTATATTGTAGCTAGCTTAGGTTTTATTTCACAGGTAAGTATGTATTTAGTTTTAAATAGGTATTATTTAGTTAATAATTGTAAATTTAATTTAGATTTAATATCATTATGTTAAAGTTTGGGGGTGTTAGGGTTAGGTTTAGGGTTAGGGTTATGTTAGGGTTAGGTTTAGGGGTTAATATAGTTTAATTTAGGTTATTGCGATGTCGGGGGCTGACTGTTTAGGGGTTAATAGGTTTATTAAGTTGATAATTGTAAGTTTCATTTAGCTCTATTTTAATTATGTTAAATTTAAGGACTGTTAGGGTTACGTTAGGGTTAGGGGTTAATAGTTTAATTTAGGTTGTTGCGATGTGGGGATCTGGCAGTTTATGGGGTTAATAGGTTTATTTAGTGGTAGTGATGTGGGAGGCCATAGGTTTAGGGGTTAATAACTTTATTTAGTTGCAGCGAAGTTGGGGAGCGGCGGAATAGGGGTTAATAACTTTAGTATAGTGGCTGCGATATCAGGAGTGGCAGATTCGGGGTTAATAACTGTAGGCAGGCATCAGCAATGTCGGGGGCAGCAGATTAGGGGTGTTTAGACTTGGGGTTTATATTAGGGTGTTAGGTTTAAACTGTAGTTTCTTTTTCCCCGCAGACATCAATGGGGCTGCGTTACGGAGCTTTTGTTTCCACGATCGCAGGTGTCAGACTTTTTTTTGCTGGCTCTCCCCATTGATGTCTATAGGGGAAGCGTGCACGTCAAACACAGCGCTTTTTTTGGGTGCGGTATGGAGCTCAAAATCTCCATATCGCCCGCACAAGCCATTTTTTTTTTTAAAACTTGTAATGGCAGCACTATAGGGGTTAAATAACGCAACTTTTGTTACGTTCTTTACTTTCCCTATAGCGCTCAAAACTCGTAATCTAGGTGATATACATTTAGTGACAGAAGAAAAATGCTCAGTGGGGCTGGAACTTTTCTTTTAATGAAGTGGGAGGACAGCTGTTAGCAAGGTTCATTATTTGTGAGAAATAAATGTAATCCAGTATTTGCATATTCCTCTATTTCATCTCTCTATAAATGACACAATAAGAATACTGAGTAATAAAACATTTTGGCACGATTGATTTTGCTTTTTGACAAGACCCCAAATTAGCTCCCTAACCTTCACTCAGCAGTAATATCAGCTCAGTGAGATGTTCTTTATCTGTAATCTATACGTAAAAGTATTTATGCAAAGCACCATCATTAGCCGTCAGTATAAAAGGGGTCTCCATCCAGTAACTTCTCATCCTCTATGGCAATTTAGGTGTTTATTGGGACATTCTGATGTAAGCATTAAAGTGCCATAATACACAAATGTTTAAACACTTGAAAGTAATGCAGCATAGCTGTAAAAAGCCGACTAGAAAATATCACCTGAACATCTCTATGTAAAAAAGAAAGATATTTTACCTCAAAAGTTCCTCAGTAGCCACATCCCATTGTAAAGGACTCTAAGCAGCAAATCAGTATGTCTATCCTGGGACAGCCGAAGGATTGAGCCTCGTGCACTCATGTTGTTTCTCTATTCAGTTTAAGGAAGTCTACTATGAAATCTCATGACAGTTAAGTGAAATCTCATGAGATCACAGTAAAAGAGTTCATGACCTTAGCACTGCTGATGCTGATTGGCGGCTGTTCATTTCTACATTTTTTTTTATTTTTTACCTGCAGCTGGGCAGCAGCTGAGTATAACTTTTTACACAGAACTTACTCTGCTGAGCTGAGGATATTATGATATAAAATATCTTCCTTTTTTACATAGAGATGCTCAGGTGATATTTTCCTCTCAGCTTTTTACAGTTATACTGCATCAGTTTCAAGTGATTTAGCATATGAGTATTATGCCCCTTTAAGGGCTAGATTACAAGTGGAGTGCTATCGTTTCCATGCAAGCAACATTGGGTTTTCACAGTCGTTGGTGTGCAAGTTAAATTGAGCTCATATTACAAGTTGAAGGAAAATGCGAATGCATGAGCGCAATCGCAATTTACGCTACA
Source organism: Bombina bombina (assembly GCF_027579735.1). NCBI lineage: Eukaryota > Metazoa > Chordata > Amphibia > Anura > Bombinatoridae > Bombina > Bombina bombina. Next base: position 249,131,097 of record NC_069507.1, read on the forward strand.
ATGATTACAGTGACCTCAGAGCAAGTTAACTGTTACGTAAGTAAGTGTGACAAAAGTGTCACAAAACACATCACAAATTCATGTAAAAATGCAGTTATACTCATGACAATTATTTAAAAAACAAATATTGCACAAAAAAGTTATAAAGGCATGCAAAGGGCTTTAACATAGAAATACATAGCTAAATATCTAAAGACATATGTGTGTGTGTATATATATATATATATATATACACACACACACTGTTTAAATATAAATACAATTATATATATATATATATATATATATATATATATATATACACACACACTGTTTAAATATAAATACAATTATATATATATATATATATATATATATATATACACACACACACACACACTGTTTAAATATAAATACAATTACATATATATATATATATATATATATATATATATATACACACATACACAGTATATATATGCGTACATACTGTATGTATTTATATGTGTATATATGTACTTACAGGCATGAACACATAAATACATATGTATACATATATAGACATATGAAAGTGCATTGGAGCCATTTGCAGTCATGTAGATGAAAACATGTAAAATTATATTTATGCAATATTCATATTTAATAAAGTGTTTACTATGCATTTACTGAAAATATTTTACACTCCAATTGTCATGTTCTGCCTCAGGATATTTTGTGAGAGCCTCATTGTCTGGAAAAGTTGCTTTAAATGAAGATTAGTAGAAGCCATATAGATTGAAAAGATATCAGATTTATTTAAATAACAAAATACTTTGAGCAAATACTTGCAGGGTATGTTAAATATATACTATTCAGGTATGTTATGTCCACATACACCAGGAGTGGAAAGGAACAAACAAGTAAGCAGAGATGTAGATTCAAAAGGAAAGTCTTTGTCCTGGTAATAACTGAAGTGCAGGATTTGCACAAAGCAGGAAACAACCTTGTAAACAGGTTTAAAGGTAAAGTCTTTCTCCTGGTGATAACTGAATTGCACAAGGCAGGAAACAAACTTGTAAACAGGTGCAAAGGTGAAGTCTTCCTCCAAATATGTACTGAAGTACAGGAAACAGATTCCAGCTTGTGACAAAACAGAAACAATGTGAAGTCAAAATGCAGCCTAACAGCCAGCCTTAAATAGGGAGGTTGTGCACAGGATTGGTTCTGAGTAAATCCAAAATTGAGAGCACCTGTGTTTTGCACAGGTGTAATTACAAGTAAGACAAATACTCATTTAACAGATTTTTTAAGTTGCATTTTAAGCTAATCTGCTAGAACTGGCTGTGGCTCAACATACAAGCAAACAGGAGTAGTAAGCACAGAGCCACAGGTTTAAATCTCCACACAGCCCTTTCGAGCAGAATTCCTCCCAGACCTTTTCTTTTTAGTCTGGAGGCTTGGTTCATGACAGACGAGCGCACTCCAGGTGCTCAAAGCCTGTTCAAACATCTGAAGATCAGTTTTACGAACCAGTGTTCAATTTGAAGCCCTAATACATTCAGATGAAGTTGATTCTTTCCTTGGAACAGTTGCCTGAGTTTGGGGGACCCATAGAAGATTTCTCTGTAGGCATAACAAGAGTTGAAATACAAAGATTGGTTTGATTTGGAGGTTTCTGATTATGCCAAGCAGCTTGCCATGGACTGGCTGATGGGTAGAGTACTTGCGGGTAGGATATGACCTCTCCTTCAGAGTCAAGGAATTCATTATCCGTGTCATATATATCCAAATCAACCATCTCATCCAATTCTTTCTCAGTCAATGAGTAGCTGGGTAAAGGAGGTGCAGGAAGGTGTGGATTTTTAGATTTGGCAGAGTCTGATTCAGCTGGAAGGTTTGTCACTTTTATGCCTGAAGAGTGACTTTCGTTAGAAGAATCTCCAGCCAGGGCAGAGACAAGGTAATGTGCGGGATATTTAGGATGTATTTTTGCAGAGTTCCCCAATGTGGTAGATTCAGAAACAGAGGCAGTGGCATGAGTAGTGGATGTAGTTGGAGTTGTACTACTAACGACCATCTGTCTCAAATCAGGTACCATTTCTTGAAACGTGTTAGAAATGGTTGCTTGTAGAATAGATGTATTCTCAGTAGCTGGGTCCTCTTCAGGGGTATCTTTCAGTTTGTTAGTGGAAGTATCATTTGTTCCCTTAGCATCAGAGTCCATTTTAAACTTGGCTGCATCTCGACTCGATCCTCTAGGGGGTCTTACTGGACACCCTGTGATGCGGTGACCAGTTCACCCACAATATAAACAGAGGTTAAGTTGTCTTCGCCGAGTCTGTTCCTCTTCTGTTTAGGGTTCTTTACAACCTTTTCTTGATCGGGAGGTAACTTCAGACAAGGTTTCAGTTGGGAGACATAATGTTTCCACCAGCTTCATAATCAGTATGTCCTTAATAAACTTTAATACTGATTCAAATACAGCAATAATCCCAGAGGGCTCTCTTTTATGGGCTTCACATTCTGTCATGCTCTTTCTCATGATATTTTGTGAGGGCCTCATTGTCTGGATCAGTTGCTTTAAATGAAGATTAGTAGAAGCCATATAGATTAAAAATATATCAGATTTATTTAAATAACAAAATGCTTTGATTGAACAAATACTTGCAGGGTATTTTAAATATATACTATTCAGGTATGTTATGTCCACATACGCCAGAAGTGGAAAGGAACAAACAAGTAAGCAGAGATGCAGATTCAAAAGGAAAGTCTTTCTCCTGGTAATAACTGAAGTGCAGGATTTGCACAAAGCAGGAAACAACCTTGTAAACAGGTAGCAAGTTTAAAGGTAAAGGGGCCAATTTATGAAAGGCCTGTCCGACATGATCCGACATTGCGGATCATGTCCGACAGACCTCGCTGAATGCGGAGAGCAATGCGCTCTCTGCATTCAGCATTGCACCAGCAGGGGGGTGTTAATCAACCTGATTGTATTTGATCGGGTTGAATAGCGGCGATGTCTGTCCGCCTCCTCAGAGCAGGCAGATAGGTTATGGAGCAGCAGTCTTTAGACGGCTTCTTCATAACTGGTGTTTCTGGCAAGTCTGAAGGCTCGCCAGAAACACCGGGCTTCATGCTCCATATGGAGCTTGATAAATATGCCCCAAAGTCTTTCTCCAGGTAATAACTGAAGTGCAGGATTTGCACAAAGCAGGAAACAACCTTGTAAACAGGTAGCAGGTTTAAAGGTAAAGTCTTTCTCCTGGTGATAACTGAATTGCACAACGCAGGAAACAAACTTGTAAACAGGTGTAAAGGTGAAGTCTTCCTCCAGGGGTCGAGTCCAGTGGAAACGCATGGGAACTGCGTTCCTGCACTATTTTTGAAGGGGCAACTATGTTCCCACTGGAAAAATATTCCCTCACACTCGGTCACTTCACTATCCATACAGATTTTCTGCTCAGTGCTGCTGCTTCCCTCCTGAGTCCCGCCCCATAGCAAAGTGTGATCACTCCAGCAGTCTTAGCTTTGCTATGGGGCGGGGCAGCCGACTCGGAGGGAAGCAGCAAGCAGTAGCAGAAGCAGGCAGCACGAGTCATCAGCCCAGCAGTGTGGATATAGGAAATGGAAGGTAGGTTACTATATTTTCCCCTCTAAGCACTACACAAATCATGACCAAGCTCAAAACAAAGAAATATAACAAAATAACAGGAGAAACCTCAGACCGGCATTTCACACAATTCAGATCAGCAGGAAACACTAGAAGAATTATTGTCAATCATTCTTCTAGTGTTTGCTGCTGATCTGGATCGTGTGAAATGCCGGTCTGATATTTCTCCTGTTATTTTGTCTGACAGCCAGCTTGTGACAGAAGTGTAGCCTGAGGGCAGGGGCTGGTACAGTTTGATGCCTGATGTGTGTTATGCTGTTTGGGTGGAGGGAGATACAGAAAATGTTTATGTGAGTGTGAACAGTGAAACAGAAATAAGTAGTCAAACTGCAAAGCTGCATATTTATGTGGAAAAAAATAAAAGGCTAGATTACGAGTTTTGCGTTATGAGGGGTGCGGTTCTAACTTGCACGTTATTGTCACCGCTCACTTACCTACAGCGCTGGTATTACAGGTGTCGTGAGTGAGCTCGTCTCAGGTGCAGTAATAAAGAGGTCCAGACCAGATATTTATCAAACAAGGGCTCACCTCAGGAGAGGTAATCTTTATTACACTGTTGCA